>NW_022196912.1:81136543-81141695 GCF_008632895.1 Mastomys coucha | reverse complement strand
ATTTTTGGTGATAGATGTTCTTAGTGACTCTGACCGGAGCTTGTCCTGTCCCTGTCACCCGGCGGCTCACCTGCGACTCGTGGGGCCTGTGCCTCTCTGTTGTCTGCTCCCGGCCTAGGAACTCACTGGAGAGAAGATGGCGGCTCTCACTGGAGACTTTAACTGTATATTTTAAAATAATACATCACTACTATTTTTTTAAATGAACATAAATACATAGTCTTTGTTTGTTTTGTTTTTAGGAGAGCTTAAAATCTTGTGGTATTATTTTGGTACAGCCCAAAATAAGAACAATTCTTAGACATTGGATTTCATTGTAATAAGGATGTACTTCAATGACCTTCACATCACAAAGGATTTTACCTCCATAGTAGCTAAGCTAAAAGTTGACAATTCTGCTGCACCAAGGAATGAATTTTGTAGGCACAATTTTTGGATACAGATTTCCCTCTATGTTCAAAGCTATTTGACTTGAGTGATTGTCTTCATTCTCAGCCCATGGAGAACAGGTTACATTCATTTAAGCAATAGTGTGTGTATTAAGATGGTCTATCAGTGAAGTAATTCACCAACTGTTTCAGTGAATAATGGTTCTTCTTGGAGGATGGCACAGACATTAAGTGAGGGTAAGAATCTGGTTCATTGGCTATGATGATTTTGAAAAGCGTTCATCTCAGAGAAAGAGTAACTTATAAAGTCCTCTTCTTCAAAACTGATACAATAGTTACAAACATTAAGCAAAGCATTCAGTCTCTTCTTTTTTCTCTTACAAGCCACCTCCCAAGTTAATTGTCTATGTTTCTTTTGGCTGAATAAATAATTTTGAAATATGTAAGCTGTTCTGACAACCACAGTATAGTGTAAAAACATCAAACATAAACATTCCTACTAATAAAGAGGCTAAGATAGGAGAAGCATGACTTCAAGACCATTATGTGGTACACAGCAAAGTCCTGTCAGGTACAAACAAGCAGAAAGTGTATATGGATTGTAGAATATTGGATTTATATCTCCAATTACCCAATTAGAGAGACTACTGGAGCCAACAGATTTTGAATTCCTCACACTTTTGAATTTCAATCAAGATATGTTGGTAATATTAATTTTCATATTAAGAGATATTAAGAAAAAGTAATTGTTACTTCCTGTTATTTTTATTGTTAGAAGTGGAATTATGTTTGTGTGGGTTTGTTGAAAGATTATTTTCTTGCTTCTTCTAGGGTATAGTTTTGTTCCTTATGTTGGTGTTTTCCATCTATTATCCTTTGTAGGCCTGGACTTGTGGAAAGATATTGTGTAAACTTGTTATTGTCATGGAATATCTTGGTTTCTCCATCTAAGGTAATTGAGAGTTTTGTCTGGGTTGGCATTTGTATTCTTGTAGGGTCTGTATGACATCTGCCCAGGATCTTCTAGCTTTCATAGTCTCTGGTAAGGGTCTGGTGTAATTCTGATAGGCCTGCCTTTATATGTTACTTGACCTTTTTCCCTTACTACTTTTCAAATTCTTTGTTTAGTGTATTTGGTGTTTTGGTTATTATGTCATGGGAGGAATTTCTTTTCTGGTCTAGACTATTTGGAGTTCTGTAGGCTTCTTGTATGTTCATGGGGATCTCTTTCTTTAAGTTAGGGAAGTTTCTTCTATAATTTTGTTGAAGATATTTACTGGCTCTTTAAGTTGGGCGTCTTCACTCTCTTCTATACCTATTATCCTTAGGTTTGGTCTTCTCATTGTGTCCTCTATTTCCTGGATGTTTTGAGTTAGGAGGTTTTTGCTTTTTGCATTTTCTTTGACTGTTGTATCAATGTTTTCTATGGTATCCTCTGACCCTGAGATTCTCTTTTTTGTCTCTTGTATTCTGTTGGTGATGCTTGCATTTATGACTCCTAATCTCTTTCCTAGGTTTTGTAACTCCAGGGTTGTCTCCCTTTGTGATTTCTTTATTGTTTCTATTTTTATTTTTAGATCCTGGATGGTTTTGTTCATTTCCTTCATTTGTTTGATTGTGTTTTCCTGTAGTTCTTTAAGGGATTTTTTGTGTTTCCTCTTTAAGAGCTTCTAGATGTTTACCTGTGTTCTTTGAGGGAGTTATTTATGTCCTTCTTAAAGTCCTGTATCATCATCATGAAAAGTAATTTTATATCTGAATCTTGCTTTTCCCATGTGATGGTGTGTCCAGTACTTACTATGGTGGGAGAATTGGGTTCTTATGATGCCACATATCCTTGGTTTCTGTTGTTTATTTTCTTAGGCTTGCCTCCTGCCATCTGGGTATCTCTAGTGCTACCTGCCCTGGCTAAATCTGACAGGGGCTTGTCCTTCCCGTGATCCTGGTTGTGTCAGAACTCCTCAGAGTCAAGCTGTCTCTGTTATCCTGTGATTCTAGGGTCCTGTGATCCTGGGGCCGTTAGAGCATCTGGGAGTAGAGCTTCTTCAGGGTATTATGGGACTAGGTGCAGAGTTTGTGCCCAAGGTCTGCTCAGGGTACCAGCCCAGACATACTTGAAGGAACCCGAACCACTGAACTGGCAGAATTCCTGCATGCCTGCGTCTTGCTGGTCCCAGTTTCTCCCAGTGTTGGTACAGATGTTGTGCCCTCCTCACCTCTGATCCTATGATCCTGGGCGTGTTAGAGTGCTGTCAGTTCTCTTCTTTCACCATGTTGGTCCTAGGGATCAATTTTAGGTCAAAAGGCTCCATGGCAATCACTTTTTGGCAAGCACATCTGGCTGCCTCTGATTCTGTTGTTTTCTCCTGTGGATGGACCAGGAGCCTCACAATCAGCCGGGTCATCAAATTTTCTCCCATACTGGGCATTTTTCCCCCTTTTAATTTTAGTACTCAGGAGGTTGTGTAGAATATTGTAGTTTTAATATTCATTTCTCTAAAGATGAGTGGAGTTGAGCATGTTTATTCATTATTTGTATATTTGTTTCTGTATAATATCCACACTAGATATTATTGAATTTTTAATTATCTGAAGTAGCTCAGTACATATTATGGATACATTTTTTTTCTTTTGGACTGAAAGTTCAGCTCTTGTTTTCAAATTATATACTTTATTTGCTAATGAGATTTTGGGGCGGGGGATTTTTCAATGAGGTTTTGAACTCCCCAGCTAGTTCCACAATTATTTCTGTGGCTATGTTGTAATACATCTCACATATACCTGCATATGTCTCCTATGTGTCTACTTTGGTTGAAGGTACATATGTTGAAGACATAGGACAACTTTGTAGAGTCAGTTCATTGATCTCTATATGTGTCCTTGTAAAGGGCAAAATGTGCTTTTTGGTAGAGATAAACACCAGAGAAGCCAGAAAACTTAAACTCCCAGGCATCGTTCAAAAGAAAGAGATATTTAATCTGTCCTCCTGCTGTAAGCATGAGAACGGGTGTACTTTACAACCTGACAATCCTTTGCTGTCTGGTGAGCCAGGTTTTGCTCATATATTCCCAATTTTATATTTTACTTACCCCAGACCGTTTCCCCTAAAACCTGGAGCATTATTTCTAGGGCATAAAATGCATCCTGTGTAAGATAATTTTTCCTTTACAATAGCCTAAGAGATCTCTGTGTTGTCCTAGGGCCTATTTTATGTTTATCCCAGTCATTCTCCCTAGACCCTTGTCTTGAGCATCATTTCTAAATCAGTAAGAATCTGTCTTATAAATGAAGTCATATGTGCTTTGCAAAGAGATTCAAGGTAAACATGTTTTAACATTTGTGAAACTCATTGGGATGAGTTAATGAAAACTTTTTTGCCAAAATTGTGCAATATTGTGAAAATATACAAACTTATGTCAGACTCTAGAAGTCCTGGCGCAGAACTGGTCCTAAAACTGGGTTGAATCAATTTGCTTCTTCTCAGATCATTATCCTGCTTGTTTCAAAGCCTGCAAGGACCCTCCACAGGTCCCAGGGATTGTGCTCAGCCATACATCATGTTTCAGACTCAGTGTCTACACTGAGAAATACTAGTGGGGGCAGAGAGATGGCTCAGTGGTTAAGAGCACTGACTGCTCTTCTAGAGGTCCTGAGTTCAATTCCCAGCAAGCACATAGTGGCTCACAACCATCTGTAATGGAGATCCCATACCCTCTTCTGGTGCATCTGAAGACAGCAACAGGGTACTCACATACATGAAATACATAAATTTTTTTTAAGTCCTTTGTAAAAATAAATAAATAAATAAACAAGAAAAGAAATACTAGCCAGTAAGTTTCCTTTCTTTTCAGTGTTCTTGTTGGGTGCCAGTAAAAAGTATGCAGTCTTATAAATGCAGTATTATTGTTCACTCTTTGGAAGCAGGGACAGTGAATAAGGATTTGAATGCTTGCATTACTTCTCTTTAATGATGGAATTCTTTGCCAATGCAGTCATCTAGGCTTGAACTTTCCAATGTTTCTTCTGAGATAGTATAATTTTCTGAGCTGTACACTCCACATTTCTTTAACAGAAGATCATTGCAATGTGGTTTTTTTTTCTTGTTGTGTTACAGTACATGTTGTTTATACAATAATTGTTCCTTCTTTGTCAAACTATGATATTTATTAACAAGGGTTATTTTTAATATGACTTTACAATGATACCCCTCTTGGTGGTTTGTTTTTCATTCTTCTGATGAACTTGAAAGTATTTAAAACAAACCATTTTTTGTGTCTGTAGATTATTTGGGACATGTATTTAACTGTGGCTTAAATCTCTGTAATGGATTTTCTAATTTGGGTTAGCTTATTCTTTTTCCTTTCTATGTTTTATTTTCTTCTAAAAGTTTTCTGTATTTTAAGAATATCATACGCCAGGGGAGCTGCAGGGCGGCAGGGACACAATCCTCTCAGCTTCCAAGTGACAGAGGAGGTTCAGCGTCCTCCTCTGCTCCTTCCCTGCAAGTGGAGGGCCTACTTCCAGAGAGCGCCTTAAGCAAGAGACCCAGGCGGCATCCACCATTTTCTCTCGGGCGAGTTTCTGGGACCTGAGCGGCCAGCCAGGAGCCACAAGCCCCACGACTCCCAGGGGAGCCGCAGGGTGGCAGGGAAACGATCCTCTCAGCTTCCAAGTGACAGAGGAGGTTCAGCATCTTCCTCTGCCCCTTCCCTGCAAGTGGAGGGCCTACCTCCAGAGAGCTCATTAAGCCAGAGACCCAGGCG
>NW_022196912.1:81134151-81136532 GCF_008632895.1 Mastomys coucha | reverse complement strand
TACAGGAATATAATAAAATTTGATTACATTGATCCTTGCATATTTTTCCCATCAAAATGATCTCCTTTTGCCCAAAATATATACATCTTTTCCAACTTCACATTTTTTTTTTTAAGATTTACAATCTGTTTAGCAGTACCCATATTGCATGTGTGTTCAACTATCTATTGAAGCTTAGAAAGTCTACATTTGTCACATCTTCTAAAGAGAGAGAGTTCTTCTCCCCCATCAGCTACCAACTGCTGACAAGTACTCAGTGGGGCCTGAGATTTGGGAATTTGGCATAGTGTGATCTTGTGCAGATAAATTGAGTTGTTGTGAGTTCCTTTGTGTGACAGGCATGATAAGACTGCATAGCTCTTATATCCATTTACCTCTTCTTCTAGAACATTTCTTGAACCTTGGTGAGAGGGGATTAAAATAGGTATCCCATTGGGGACTGAGCATCCAGTGTTTTATTTACAGATCTTTGAATATTGATGAATTTCTTTATTGACTGTTGCCCACTATAAGAAGAAACAACTCTGGCTGAGGTTTGAAACAGCCCAAACTTATAAATATAAATAGTCAGAAGGCAATTTGACAGCTTGATCATTTAGTGAAACAAATGACAATGAAGGTGCTACCATGGGACCTATGATCAATTCAGCCATGAGATTTTCACCAGAACTGTAGCAGGAATAAAATTTCCTGGAGTCAGAAAGTGATTAATTATTCCACATTGCAATAGGCCATATATTTTTTGGCAAGTCTGTATTGTAGCATTCAGGGGCCAGAGCTCAATAAGACCATGCATATGAAATCTACATTAGCATCCTGGATAGTACCTTTGGTAGTATAACATCAAGGGAGAGAGTTCTTGCTTGGTTTCAGTTGATTTCTATTTGTCACACAAGAAAAATGTGGGGTGTTTTCAGCAAAATTTTGCTATACCTTAGAATGGAAATTCAATTTAAGTTTAAATTTAATGGAATTATATTTAATTTTTATCCTTTATTTTATGTCTAATTTTAAATATATCCCTGTATATTTATTAGTTCCTCAAGAATTTTTGTCTTAGTCACTATTCTATTATTGTAAAAAGACTCTATGACCAAACCAACACTTAGAAAACATTTAATTGTGTGTTTGGTTAAAGTTTCAGAGGTTTATTCTATTATCATCATAGTGGGGAGCATGGTAGCTGGTAGCCATGGTACTGGAAAAGAATCTGAGAGCTATATCCTGTCCATAGGCAGAGAGAAAGAGACTAAGTCTGATATCACACTTTTGAAACCTCAAAGTCCACCTCCAGTGACATACTTGCTCCAACAAGGCCATAAGCCCTAATTCTAGTCCTTCTAATCCTTTCAAAGAGCTCAACTCCCTGGTCACTAAGCATTTAAATATATGAGATTATAGGAGCAATCCTTACTCAAACAATGGCAATTTTGAATATGTTTTGATAATATTCTCCTTCCTTTTACAACTCTTGCCAGATCCACTCTCTCTTTCATAACTACCCAGTTTGTTTGTTTGTTTTTCCTCAGCAAGAACAATTTGCACTGTCCAAATATTCCTGGATCTGAGACCTTCTATTGGTACATGGTACACACATATTCTTACAAAAAAAACCCAAAAAACAAAAAAAACCCTATTCTTTCCTCTCCTAGTAGCTAACAATCACCAATAGTATATCATGTAGGATGAGACTTTGCCCAACTCTCATCTGCATTCTGGGATTTGTTCTGTCTTGAGCTTGCATAGGTTTTACATGTGTTGTCAAACTGCAGTGGCTTCATAATACAGTTTCCCTATTGAGTCCACAACATATTGTTTTCTTGTACTGTTCTCATCCACTGCCTTTGGCTTTTATACTTTTGCTGCCCCTTCTTTCAATATATATATATATATATATATATATATATCTCCAGATGCAATGTCATTTATCATCTTATGAATCACCACTACCAATTAACCCTACGTCAATGAAACCACTCCTGGGGGCCTATGTCCTTTTATTATTCAGGCCAATGCACATTATGGATGTCTTGTGCTTTCTTATTTGACCTCTAAGAATATTAGGAAAGTGTTCTTTTTTTTTTATTATTTTAGATATTTTCTTTATTTACATGCAAATTTCTCCATTCCCAGTTTCCATTCCAAAAAACAAAGAAACAAGCAAAAACAACAAAACCAAACCCCTGTTGCCTCCCCCTTCCCCATGCCTGCCACCCCGCCCTCTCCCACTTTCTGGCCCTGGCATTCCCCTACACTGGGGCTCAGAACCTTAAAAGGGCCGAGGTCCTCTCCTCCTATTGATGATCGACTTGCCAATCCTCTACCATACACATGCTGCCTGAACAATCAGACCCTTCCATGTGCAGTCCTTGGTTGGTGGT
>NW_022196912.1:81120120-81134140 GCF_008632895.1 Mastomys coucha | reverse complement strand
GTAAAGTTTCTTTTATGAATGTAGGTGCCCTTGCATTTGGAGCATAGAGGTTCAGAATAGGAAAGTGTTCTTTAAGTTTTAATTCTCTAGAGTTGTCCCACTATCATTTCTTAAATTGATTTTTAATTTCCATAAAAAAGGATTAAGCTTTATTATTTTTCAGCACATGGTAGATCTTTGTAAATCTTTCTGATGATTTAATTATGCAGTAGCTATGCAGAAACTGATCTTGTTCTGAATGTGACAATTAAAGCTATAGGAATCAAAACACAGACCCTATTTCTCTGATCTGCCCATCCTGCCTGAGATTGTGAAGTTATGGGAAATTCACCACCTCAGTTGGAGATTTCTTTATATCTCCTTTTATTCTTTAATACTTTGGTCCTTAGATTTTAGGTGCATATGAATTCAGAATTCGTGTGGCATTTTTCTTTGAAATAAACTCTATCATGCTCATGCATTGCCTCAATTTTGCTTAGATTTTTAAATGTAATTTTTCAACATAATATTTTTACTGATTATTTGGTAATTTGATATAATGCACCCTGATCACACTCACTTTCCAATCCTCTAGATCCACCCCTCACCCTTGTGCTCTCCCATAGTCAAAAAACAGAAGGAGGAGGAGGGGGAAGAGGAGGAGGAGGAAGAAGAGGAGAAAGAGGAGAAGAAGAAGATGAAGAAGAAGAAGAAGAAGAAGAAGAAGAAGAAGAAGAAGAAGAAGAAGAAGAAGAAGAAGAAGAGGAGGAGGAGGAGGAGGACAAGGAGGAGGAAGAGGAGGAGGAAGGGGAGGAGGAGGAGGAGGAGGGGGAGGAAGAAGAAGAAGAAAAGAAAGAAAGAAAAAGAAAAGGAAAAGAACCAAAGAAGAAAAGAAAAAGCCAAGTCCAAGCATGCCCAGAATCAGAGATAAGGAGGACACAATATCTGTCCCAACACCCTGAGTAACTGGGACCAGAAGGACAAGGCACACAGGAATTCTGCCAGCTCCGTGGCTCAGGTTCCTTCCGGTCCCACAACACACAGAGGAAGCTCCACTCCCAGGCACTCTAACATGCCCAGGATCAGCTGTGAGGAGGACACAACATCTGTCCCAACACCAGGAGTAACTGGGACCAGCAAGACCCAGGCACATATGAACTCTGCCAGCTCAGTTGCTCGGGTTGCTTCCAGTCTGTCTGGGCTGGCCCATGCCCTGAGCAGACCTTGGGTGCAAACTCTGCAGTGATTCCCAAAACACCCAGAGGAAGCTCCACTCCCAGGTACTCTAACAAGCCCAGGGTCACTGGATCCCAGAATCACAGGATGACAGAGACAGCTTGACTCTGAAGAGTTCTGACACAACCAGAATCACAGGAAGGACAGGTTCCAGTCAGATGTAGCAAGGGCAGGTAGCACTAGAGATAACCAGATAATGCAGGGCTAGGATAAGAATATAAGCAACATAAACCAAGGTTACTTGGCATCATCAGAACCCAATATTCCCACCATTGCAAGTCCTGGACACACCATCACACCAGAAAAGCAAGATTCAGATATAAAATCACTTCTCATGATGATAATACAGGGCTTTAAGAAAGACATAAATAGCACCCTCAAAGGAATACAGGAGAACACAGGTAAACAGCTAGAAGCCCTTCAAGACGAAACATAAAAATCTCTTAAAGAACTACAGGAAAACACAATCAAACAGGTGAAGGAAATGAGCAAAACCATCCAGATTCTAAAAATGGAAATAGAAACAATAAAGAAACCAGAGAGACAAACCTAGAGATAGAAAACCTAGGAAAGAAATCAAGAGTTGTAGATGCAAGTATCACCAACAGAATACAAGAAACAGAAGAGAGAATCTCAGGGGCAGAAGACACCATAGAAAACATTGACACAACAGTCAAAGAAAATGCAAAAAGCAGAACATTCAGGAAATCTAGGATGCAATGAGAAGACCAAACCTAAGGATAATAGGTATAAGAAAAGAGTGAAGACTCCCAAGGTAATGGGACAGTAAATATCCTCAACAAAATTATAGAAGAAAACTTTCCTAACCTAAAGAAAGAGATGCCCATGAACATACAAGGAGCCTATAGAAGTCCAAATAGACCGGGCCAGAAAAGAAACTCCTCCTGTCACATAATAATAAAAATGCACTAAACAAAGAAAGAATTTGAAAATCAGTAAGGGAAAAATGTCAAGTAACATATAAAGGCCAGACTTTATACACCAGACTTCTCATCAGAGACTATGAAAGCTACAAGATCCTGAGCAGATGTCATACAGACCCTACAAGAACACAAATGCCAGCCCAGGTTACTATACCCAGCAAAGCTCTCAATTACATTAGATGGAGAAAACAAGATATTCCATGACAAAACAAAATTCACACAATATCTTTCCACAAATCCAGCCCTACAAAGGATAATAGATGGGATGAATCTACAGGTGGGACAGTCTCTGAGTGGCCTTTCCTTCAATCTGTGCTCAAAACTTTATCTCCATATTTGCTCCTGCGAGCATTTTGTTCTCCTTCTAAGAAGGACCAAAGCACCCACACTTTGGTCTTCCTTCTTATTGAGCTTCATGTGGTCTGTGAATTTTATGCTGGTTATTTGGAGCTTTTGGGCTAATAATCACTTATCAGTGGGTGCATACCATGTGTGTTCTTTTGTGATTGGGTTACCTCACTCAGGATGATATTTTCTAGTTCTATCTATTTGCCTAAAAATTTCATGAATTATTCTTTTTAATAACTGAGTAGTACTCCATTGTATAGATATATCACATTTTCTGTATCTATTCCTCTGTTGAAGGACATCTGGGTTCTTTCCAGATCCTGGCTATTATAAATAAGGCTGCTATGAATATAGAGGAGCACGTGTCATTATTACATGTTGGAGTATATGCCCAGGAATGGTATATTCTGAGTATATGCTCAGGAGTGGTATAGTTGGGTCCTCAGGTGGTACTATTTCTAATTTTCTGAGGAACCACCAAACTGATTTCCAGAGTGATTGTACCAACTTGCAATCCCACCTGCAATGGAGGAATGTTCCTCTTTCTCCACATCCTTGCCAGCATCTGTTGTCACCTGAATTTCTGATCTTACCCATTCTGACTGGTATAAGGTGGAATCTCAGGGTTGTTTTGATTTGCATTTCCCTGATGACTAAGGGTGTTGAACATTTCTTTAGGTGGTTCTCAACCATTCAGTATCCCTCAGTTGAGAATTCTTTGTTTAGCCCTGTACCACATTTTTAATAGGGTTATTTGGTTCTCTGGAGTCTAGCTCCTTGAGTTCTTTGTATATATTGGATATTAGTCCTCTATTGGATGTAGGATTGTTAAAGATCTTTTCCCAATCTGTTGCTATCACTTTTTAAAACTATAACTGTGCATACTTAATTTTCCATAGTTTTTCAACATCCCTTGAAAGTACTAAAATTTTACAGTTTAGTTTCATTTATCTACCATTGAATTCTTTATATTTTTAAACACTGATTTCTTAATATGCTTTACATATCATATGGTTATTTCTTAGAAGTCAATAAGAATTAGAAAACTTGCTATAATATCTTATTAGATTTTTTTTGTTTACCTCACTTATTTTACTAGCCTTAAAGTTGAGCACAACAAATTGAAGTGACTTATCCAAATTAATAAATCTTGTTGTAGCAGTGCCAAGACTCAAAACATCTAAATTCTAGGTCAGTGCTCTGCTCTTTATAAAAACCAGTTTGAAATATTTTGAATTGAATAATAGCTTTTATAGCTATTGACACACATATAGTCATGAATATAAATACAGTCTAACATTCAGAAACAAACTGTTCTGCTCAGCACTGGTATGGGAACAGCAATCATCCTGTGCACAGGAATGAGACATGTCTTAGTGAGATAGGACATATTCCTAATGTATTTTATTAAGGATTTAAAAATTATTCTATCTGAAGTATCCTCTTCTGACAGGTTGATTAGTTAAACTAAAGGCATTTGTCAAGTAGTTGGCATGCAAGGTCACTCTGAGCTTCATGTTATGTCTTGAAGGACAAAATCAATGTCCCAAACAACCAATATCTTCCATGTACTAGGAAGAAAAATGTGTTCTTATAACAAAGAGGGGAAACAAATCTTGTAACATCGATACTCTTCTTTTTATCTATTTCTCTTTGTAAACAAAGACCTCAGTCATGTCCATGTAGCTTTTTACATAAACATAATTTACAACTCTTTGTCCAAAGAAATACATAATGGTTTTATTTGGGGGGTGGGTCTTCATTGCATTCTGAGGACAATTGTGCTAGAAAAAGCATGTGAAACATGGATTTGCATGCTTGATCCAGTTGATCTCTCATATATCTGTCTAGTTCTTAGATCTAGTCAAGATACTAAAATTATAAAACTTGATATTGGTCTCCTATAGTAAGTTTAATCAATATTTACTAAGACTTACTATGGACCAGGTGTTAGGTTGCCTCTAGCAATATCCATGTCCAATAACTATATGTTAACTGTAAGATATATAGCACTGGAGCTTACGGACATGGTACAGTGAGGAAGGGTGCTCAGCTTGCAAGTATAAGGACCTAAATTCAAATCTTCAACACTTACAGAAAAAGATGGGCTGAGGAGATGTCTTGGCAGTTATGAGCACTTCCTGTTCTTGCAGAAGACCAAAGTTTAAATTTCAGCATACATGGTGAGTGATTTACAACCACCATAACTCCAGCTTCAGGGATTTCATAGCCTTTTCTGTCTCCATGGGCACTTATCACATTACCACCCATATATACATAATGAAACTAAAGTAAAAGGAATTTTTTAAGTTGAGCATGGTTGGCTTTAGTAGAAGAACAAAGGTGGATCTCAAGAGTTCACTGATCAGACAAACAACCTACACACATGATTAGCTTCCAGATCAGTGAGACACCTTTTTTCAAGGTAGTAACATGTAAAGTAAAGGATGACACCTCGAGTCTTGTCCTAGTCTCCACATCCATTCAAACCAACACATTCCTGTGCATACAACACAAGATATAACTCTTCGTTCTTATCCTTGGATAGATTGATGAAAAGAATACCAGGATTTTCCACTCAAACCTATATATTTAGTTCTAATTTTCAGACACAGATGCAGTATAAAGGCAAAGCACTTCTCAATAGTAACCTCAAGGAACAAAAGCCTGTGGACAGAACTTTGTAAACTATAGTTGGGTTTTCTCTTTTGACGAGGAATTCAACTTATGAATGGGTTTGTGAAATAATTTTCTGGATATAATCTAAGAAGACATACTGGCCTTGACTTCTGATTTGTGGAGCTCTTTGTGTTAGATTGAGTATGAGATCCTCAGCTATAGTATCTGTAAAGGTCATAGATGACAGTGCCGCTTGGTGCATAACAGGGCCCATTGCTTTATACAAAGCCTCACAGGGAAATGTACATGGCAGTTCTATATTGTCTCTACATCACAAGAGTTAAATACAGGTTTATTTGAAAACTAGGTCTTTCAACTTTAAGAAATAATAAAAACACATTAGATTGTGAACAAATCACTTCAAAGTATTGCTGTGTAGATACCATTCTATCTTAACAAGGTTTCTAACAGGCACTAATCTAATGTAAAACCAAAGCCAGACAGCAATGTCACAAATAGAAAATAAATCCTGTTTTCTGGAAGAGCTGTTCAATATCTGAAAATAGAATTGAAAGATAAAGAAAATAAAAAAGTAGAAGATCACTTACAAGGAAATATAACAAAGCACTTTAGGAAAGTCAAGTTGATGTGAAGTTTATAGGAATAAAAGTGTACATGAAGAGACTGATACAAACACAGATCGCTTTGTAGGAAAACAAATTTTCAAGGTAAAGCAGATGTAATTCTTTGAAGTAGAAAATCTGATTGATCACTAGAGATTCATTGTAAAAACCTTAGGAAAAAATGGGCTGGAAAATTCATGAAAGAAAAGAAGAAAGCATTTTCTTTCAAAAAGTTATTCCATTTCAAAAGTACAGTAAATGGGATTATTGGTTACTTTTCTGTCATTGTAGGCATACAATTTTTTGCAACCTACTATTAATAAGGGTTCAACCTCTCCTCTAGCCCACCACCCAGCAGCTAGTAGAAGTGAAAAATTATTAGGATGCAGAGAAAATGGACTTGTTCAGCAGTAGTTCTTTGGGGGTGGGCTCAATCTTCTTTGGCAACAGTTCATTCCTGATGCAAACATCAAATACTACTCAAGAGCTGCAGCCCAGTCCTCTAGGCAGGCAGACACTAAGCATGAACCAGCAGTTTTACTTCAATTCTGAAGAAACCTCAGCCAACCGGCCTGAGGCAAGGCTGTGCAAGCTGCAAGCTGCTGCAGGAACCTCACAAGCAATTCTTGGATGAGTTTCTCTCAGTGACAGTGTTACCACAGGTTGATCTCCATAATGCTATGTAAGGCAAACCAATACATGCATGTTGTTAGCAAAGAATAGTGATGCGTAACAAACTGAACCAATGCTCAGTGCTTGTCTCCCATTGACTGTGGAGTCATATTTATCCTATTTCCTCACAAGTCCTTTCATGTATTTGCTATATCAAAACCTGTGTCTGCTTCATGAAACCATTCTTTCAAGTGTCTACTTTTTCACCTGTGTGGCTGGCAAAACATGATTTGATAGAATTTCCAAAGAAACCAGAAGTTTCCACTTCATGCCATGATGAAAGGTTACAGTTCCTGAGAGAATACAGTTCATGGTAGGAAAGATATGACTGCAGAAGCCTGAGCCAGGCTTAACTGTAAGGAAGCAGAGAGATCACATTTTATCCACACACAGGAACCAGAAAGAGAGAAGAAGTGGGACAAAGCTATACAATCTTAAAGCCTGTTTCAAAACACATACTTCCTTTAGCAAGGCTTAACTTTCTAACGGTTCTGTGATGTCTCCAAAGAGTACAAAGGTTTGCAATACACGAACCTTTAAAATCAACTTAGTTGTGAAGACATTTATGTGACTTATGTTTTAGTACTACGTTCAACTCAAGATCTTCTATTATATTCAAGTATTCAGTGAACACAAATTAAGAATCTAGACTGACTTCTAAACTAATGTTAATCTAAACTGTATATATTGTAGAAAAGGCAATAAATCCCTGGGAGGAATGACTTTCTAAGAGCAGAGACCTAATAAATTAGCAAATGCAAGGCAAGTTCCTATGTTAATCTGAAATAATTTGTGAATTCTTTGAGACTTTACACCATGAAAATTATAATCATTCTGTTGGAGGTATCATGCCTTCTTTGTCTTTGGACACTAGATAGCCCTTCCTAGTTGGTCCAAATATAGCACAAACTATAGTTTTGCTCTTTGATTCTGTTATTTGCTAGGAATATGGTTATTTACTGTGAGTCATACTGTTTGTCTCTTGAAAATATATCTCAATTTACATGTAATGTTGCAAGTAGCCAAATGGCAAATAATTTTGCTATCTATATTTCTTACTACCCGAGTTCTCTACTCTGAGCTTAAATGTATGGGTTTATCAGATACGCTTTCCAGCTTCCCTTACAAGCAAGCTTTGTGATGTGTGTTTTCAGCTAAGATGGAGCCTCAGCAGGTAATCAGAAGGCTAGAAGACTAGAGAGGCTTTTAGCTTCAGCTAGAGTGGCTGTTGCTGCTCCCTGTTGGTAATTGCTTATGTCGGCTGAGCCGAGATGAAACAAGGTGACTGAGAATCCTGTGGGTCCTGTCAGTGGCTGAATTCTGCTACTTGCCCTCGGCCCTGCTGTCTGAGCCATTTCTTTAGCAGTTCGGAGGCTTTCAACACTGGCTTCCAGCAGCCTAGCAGGATCTGCAAGCTCATGAATGTTTGTTCTGCAGTATTAGTAGGCTTCGAATAACATACCCACTCTACTGTTCTCCAGGTGTCTTTGCTGCACCAGACCTCCCAATGCTGTACAGCAATTGTCTGTTTAGACACTGCTTTGTTGGAAACACGAAAGATATCTCTGTTTTCTTCCCTGTGCCTTGATTGATAAAATTTCTAAATCATAATGACATGTTTACTTCTAAAAAAGCAAAACACAGTGTTGGAGTCCACAGGATTTTTAGCTGAGAAAATGAACATCATTTGTAAGTTCAAGGTGCCAAAATACCCACAGAAGAGATTATATCAACAGACAAAACTTTGCATCTTTATCTTCTCAGCAGTATGCATTCTTTACTCTTAGGTAAAAGTGACTAAATCTGTTCTCTCTTTCTTGGGGATACACATATAACACATTTCCTCAGCTATGTGGATTCAAATAGAGCTAAATCTGAAATTCCCTATAGTGATGCTAATCAAAGGAAGCCTGTTGACTGACCAGTGCCAGTACACAGATATTTTGCAGTCTGTGAAGAAGAAGGAAGAGTAAGACTGGGAGGTGGTATGTGTGTGTGAGAGAGGGTAAAGATTGAATGGATGCACTACCTCCCTTCAGAGAAAATTCACTAAAACACATTAGTGAAATAATTATTCATAACACTATTAACAACATGTTATAAAATACTGAATAGACCTACCATAGGAAAAAGAACAAATTCAGAATAATTCTTATTGATATAAATAGGACCATGAAACAAGGATTTCTTTTCAATTATTTTTGTTTTGTTGTTGTTGTTTTGTTTTGATTTTTTTTTTTTTTTTTTTTTTTTTTTTTTTGTGGTTTTTCGAGACAGGGTTTCTCTGTATAACCCTGGCTGTCCTGGAACTCACTCTGTAGACCAGGCTGGCCTCAAACTCAGAAATCTGCCTGCCTCTGCCTCCCAAGTGCTGGGATTAAAGGTGTGTGCCACCACTGCTCAGCCTCTGGTTTTTGATATTACAATATATCTTCTAGTCTTTTCTTACTTCAAACTCTCCCATATACCCATTTTCTCTCTTTTAAATTTTGGCTGCTTTTTTTTTCATTAAATTCTTATTACATGCATATTTGTGTGTGCATATGCACACACATATACATATATTTCTAAATATAATCAGCTCAGACAGTATGTTACTTGTGTATATGTTTTCAGGACTGACCATTCGGTATTGGGTAACCAATTGGTGCATTCTCCCCTGGGAGAGACTATTTCTTATACTCACACCATTTCTTATTTGACTGTAGTTTTAGAGTTGAGATCCAAAGGCTTTTTCCCTATCTACTTTGCTATGACCATTGTTGTTCTTGTTTAGTTCATGTTTAGGCTGTCTAATTGGTAAGACTTTATGAGTACAACTCCTGGGACTATGTTTCTTAGTAATATCAGAAGCTGGGTTTGTTTTCTTTAGAAAAGTGTCCTGTGTATTTTCTTTCTGGGAAAAAGAAGCCCACAATTATTAAAGAAATAAATACCACACGAAAAGAAACAAATACTTTAAAATCATAATGATTCTGAGGAGCAACCATCAGTTTCCAAGATCAACCATAGCTCTTGTTCCACAATAAATAAAAATGACAGTGTAAAGAGTAATGTATTTGAACAATGACCACTTCTGAAAAGAATAATGAAACTAATTCCACTGGACATAAAATATAAGATACATAAAATACAACCAGAGACAAGATTGTAAGACTCATGTGTACTTGGACAGATCTGTGAGCAACAAGGTATTAGCTTGAAGACTTCCGTAAGAAGAAAGAATGGAAAAGCTAATTCCTAGGAAAGAAGGAGAAAAACCAAATAAAGCATTTCAAATATTAGATCAAGACAGAATACTTAACATAGCCTCTGAAGAAATAAAAGTAAATGAAGATGATTAGTTTTAGCATCTAGTAGAGTGGGAAGTTTTCCCCAAATCTCATTCTACTACTTAAAGAAAAAAATTACTTACTTTCATACATGTAAATAATAATTAAAATATTATGGTTCTCAATATTTGAGCCAGCTATCTTGACTTTCTATACAGTAATGTTTATAGAAACAAACCCACCAATATTATACCTTATGGAAGGAAACTGTTGGGAATTCATATCAAAGTTGAAGAGAAGCCAAGTTTATTGTGATATTTGATACTTGCAATATTCCTTTGTACTCACAGATTCTTTTACTGAAAACTAGTTCCAGATGCTGAATACAGAAAATGTCTGTGATGCTTAAATAATTGCAGCCCATTCTATAACCTCAAACAAATAATGCTTTTGATTTAAAGTTGTTTAATCTCAAAGAGATCAGTATAGAAAATAGATTAGAAACGTGGATGGAGTGCTTTCAAACAGTGACTCCATTCAGCTGCAAAGCTAAGCAATGGCATCTCTCAAAAGATGGCTTCATGATGGGAAGTGGAATCAAAGACATGACTGCATTCCTTTGAATTTAAGTGAGCCTTTAAATCAGAGGGTGAGGGTATCAAAAGCAGCCCTTTGTGAAGGATTGAATATGAGCCAATGCTAATTTTATATCTTTGCTCTCCCGGGAAACATATAATAGTTAGAGTGAAAGAAAATGAAACTCTTCTTATATTTTAAAATCAGAATTCACGCTGACAGAAATGTTTTATCACTAAACTTGTGTTCACTGCCAAGATACCCAAGTTCACACGAATCGCCACAGCAAAAATAACAGCAAAAAAGCAATTTCAGCAACCACTACCAATATTTACTGAGTGAACAATGTGAGCCATAGATTCTTTTTAAGTATTTTGCAGGCACTAATTTAATCTTCAAAAACACTGCATAATTTAATGGAAAAAGAAATGGACCACTGAATATTTATACTCCAAGTCCTTAAGCTGAGTAAAATGTGGGTTCTTTTCTTCATAATTAGAATGGCATGATATGATTTTGATATATTTTAAATTTTTAAATTATATTTTATTTAGCATGCGTGGGAGTAGGCTATGCATTTGCATGCGAGCATCCATGTTGTACCACAGTTCATAGGTAGGTCAGAGCACAATGTGGGGAAATTGGCTCCCTCCTTCCATCATCATGGGCTCAGATTGTCAAACTTGGAAGGAAGCACATTAACCACTGAGCAATTGTGCCAGCCTCAATTTTTATGTATTTTCCAAAGCCATTCATATAAACAGAGCAGCTAAACTAAGAAATATAACCTAAATCACAGAAAGGTGTACATTTACAACTTATTATAGCCACAAAGCTCTTTCCTACACAATGGCCGCTGTAGAAATCTAAATTTCAGATCTGTTAGGTGTCTTTATAAAGGCTTTTAACAACATGGGTAGACTAGAAGTAGAAAGCAATTACAAATTAATAGGCCATAATTTGACTAATTAAGTACAGCATGATAATAAGGGCTGTTTTTTGTGTTTGGGCATGAAATTTACTACGTTTCCAAGCAGTCCACAGTAAAATGCAAATCAAAGATAGATGCATGATTCTTAATGCACTAAAGCCCACTGAATTGTATGGTTTAAATGCTTAATTGTATGATTCTACCATATTTCATAATGATAGTACAGGATGAAATTATAAATTGAGTGGATATATTAATACAGTTATTACTGTTTTACACTAAATAACTCAAAATATGTATTGTCCACAATATGCATACTTGTACCTTTCTAATGTTATAGAAAGCTCACATATTGAGTTAAGATTTCTCAATTAGAACATGAAGTTCTAAGAGACATAAAAGCCAAACAATGGTGAGATCATTTCACCCTTCAAAAGAATTGAGATGATATGGAGGTTGCAACTTGGAGTCAATTAGAGGTTATACTGAAGACTAAGAAAGAAGAAGGAATATAATATTCCCATTATAAACTGAGAAGCTGGGGATTCTAAGTCCTGGGACTCTTACTGCCCCATTTTCCAGGGCACTATGACTCAGGTTTGGGACAGCAGGCTTGAAGACTGTATTAGCCACTAATGATCTCTGGGCACATGTGCTCCTCAAATTTTCTGTGATGAGCCATAATCAATAATGTGATGGCACTGGGAGTTGAGAACCCTGGAATATAAAGCTATGGAATTAGAATCCTTGCAAAAGAAACTTGAGGGAGGATAATTTGTCCCTTTCTACTAACTTGTTAAACTGGAAATTATCTGTGATCCAGAAAATGAGCTATCACAAAACAATGAATAGCCAGGTTTTTGACTTGAGACTTACCAGCTTCTAGAACTGTGAGGATCACATGTTATTTGTCACCATGTAAGTAAAGATATTTTGTCACAGAAACCTCCATACACTAAAAGACCTGCAGTTACTGACATTGGAGATCAAACCGCAGAAATGGGTAGTCCCTACCAGCTGACCTGGAGGGCAGAAAATATGATACTAATAGTGATTATTCAATTAATTATTAATTGAATGCCTACACTACACAAATATGAATGAAGAATTATGTGCTAATAATTTTTGAGGATTTTGTGAAGGCAATCTTACATATTCCTCTACCAGAATTTGAGTTAAACAGCAACAATCTAAAGAGTAAATGGGGATTTTGCTGTAGTCTTGAACTGCCACCACTGAGAACCACACTGGGCACTACTGAGATTGGCCACCCTTTGTTCTTTCCACTTTTTACTTGTTCAGGCTGACTCAGTGTCCAGATCACAGGCACATGCTCTGCGTTTTAATTGGTAGGGCCAATGCATAGCAGGGTCCCCTTTGTGGGTTTGCTTAGATGAGTATGTTAAGCCAAGACTCACATAAAGAGGAAGTAGATGATGTGGGGAAAACTGAGGTGCAGAGAAGGCAAGCTTGGTAACACATCCATGACAGGGATATGGTGGCATGAGCACATACATGAACTAGTTCACTCTAACAAAAATAATCTTCAAAAGGCCTTTGGCCTGGAAGTAAAATACTGAAAAGAGTTGCTATAGATTTGGATCTAACCAGAAATCACATCTATCATAAGGTTATTTAAAATCTGCATAGAGCTGGGCAGTGGTGGAGCATGCCTTTAATCCCATCACTTAGGAAGCAGAGGCAGGCAGATTTCTGAGTTCGAGGCCAGCCTGGTCTACAGAGTGAGTTTCAGGACAGCCAGGGATACACAGAGAAACTCTGTCTCAAAAACAAAAAAACAAAACAAAAACAAAAAACAAAAAAAACAAAACAAACAAAAAATCAGCATAGAAAATGGATATTCATATCTGTACTTGAGGACGAGTATGGATTAAAAATGGAAGTAAAGTTCTGAACTTGGAATCATGATCCCATAAAAAGGTATTGAAATAAAATGCAGTGATTCCTTTGCTATGAAAGAAATTTGCTTTATGAATGCTGTGTCAAGTTGAGCAGGCTTCTAAGCAAGACCATATTAAGGTTCTGCAGTATACTGGTAAAGCCTTAGTGGTAAATTTAAGAACTGGAACCCAAATTGTGAGTCGGACAGTAGGAACTAAAAATAGGGTAGAAAAGATATTGCATATCAATATATACAGATCTCTTCCAGTGTAAATTAAAACTATGGAACATTAAAACAAATGTGAAAGACACCAGGAATAGCACACATGCATTTTGTATACAAGTATGTCTATGCAACATGAGTGTACTTGGTGTTCCTAGAGATCAGAAGAAGCTGCAACTGGAATTACAGATAGCTGTAAGCTGCCATGTGCATGTTCGAAATCAAACCCTGGTGCTCTGTGAGAACACAAGGACTCTTAATTGCTGGGATATCTCTCCAACTTCCACTTTAGGCACTTAAAACTTATCTTACTTTTAATTATGTGGTGTATGCGTGTGCCTGTGTACATGGGTGCAGGTGCCCACAGATCACAGAGGTGTTAGATCCCCTGGAGCTAGGACTGTAGATACTTGTGAGCAAAAAACCTGCATGCTGGAAACTGAACTTCAGTCGTCTGGAGGAGTTCTTGTCTGCTGTACCATTGCTATGGCTCCATGTTTATTTGATTTTCCCAGAGGCTACAGATATTTTCAGTGGGAGGATAAGTATGGGTGATAATATGTTCAGTTCATATTAGATTATCTATGCTCTGATGACTTTTATGATGAGAGAGAGACAAAATGACAAAATCTCTTCTTCTTCTTCTTCTTCTTCTTCTTCTTCTTCTTCTTCTTCTTCTTCTTCTTCTTCTTCTT
>NW_022196912.1:81110219-81119878 GCF_008632895.1 Mastomys coucha | reverse complement strand
TTCTTCTTCTTCTTCTTCTTCTTCTTCTTCTTCTTCTTCTTCTTCTTCTTCTGAGTTTTTGCCATTTTCTGGCATTTGTTTCCAAGAAAAATCTAATTTTTCTTGTTGTACAGCTATTTTTTTCAACTTTTTTTGAGAAGAAATATATAAGGATTGCAATTGAAAGTAGGGCAGTTGCAATGACTAATGTGACAGTCTTTCGTTTTCTTTCCTTTCTAAATATTTCTTTATTTTATGTATGTGAGCATACTGTTGCTATCTTTAGACTCACCAGAAGAGGGCATCAGATCCCATTACAGATGGTTGTGAGCCACCATGTGGTTGCTGGGAATTGAACTCAGGACCTCTGGAAGAGCAGTCAGTGCTCTTAACAGCTGAGCCACCTCTCCAGCCACCAAGATCTCTTCTTAAGGGACATAATCTTTTTCTTTAAGCCTATACATATTTCTCTCCTGATACTGGAGCAAGGAGGACTACCAAAAAAGCATAAGGCATACTGATATCCTATTGGACATTTGTTTATTCCTGAGTCTTTCTACGGGGGAGGTGTCCTTTTGTCCTTAACTTCCTTTAAATTGCCTTCCTTTAAAATCAGCATCTTTAAATTTAACACAGTTGTGTTATATGGGCTAACTCACCCTGCTGCTATGGTTAATAAGGGGGAAATGCTGGCAGGCCAGAATGGATGATGTGCAGTTAGAAGTAGGCTACTGAAGCCCTCTATATGAGACAAATTCAAATTCAATCATTCATTCATTTTGGTTTTATTTCCCATGCATCTTAGAAATGAGAGTATAAGTAACCCCCCCTCCACTATTTTACACGACAAAGCTTACAGTTACAAGATTACCCTCCATCCCCTGTCACGGCTGAGACACAACTAAATGGCTGTGAGGTGACAGCTGACTCACAGTTTGTAATAGCTTTCTGCACAATGTGACTTGCCTCTTCATTCTTCAGATCTGCATCTAGGCACTGAGGAAAGTCTACCTAGATGTCTTTTCATTTCTGGAGCTGAAAAGTCAGAACGTCAAGGTACACCAAGATGAGAACAATGGTTAAACACCCATGTGTCAGTGCTGCAGGACTGTAGGAAATGACAGTCACTGAGGAACCAGCACAAAGAGAAGAGGATGAAACTATTCTTTGTTCTGTCATTAATATTGTTTGGATTTTTCCTTTTTGACAGGATTTCACTCTGTAGTGTGGACTAGCCTGGAACTGATATGTAGCTCTGACTGGTCTTGAACTTAAGTTGCAATCCTACTGCTTCAGTCTCCTTTATGCTAGGATTACAGAGACCTTGTCAGGCCGGACTTTAAGGAAGACAGAAGCTGTGAATTTGCAAGAGAGCCTGGAGCAGTATATGGGAGTATTTGGGGGGACTATATGAAAGGGGAAGTAGAGCACCACTTTGAAAATAAAAGACTAATAATTTTAAATTATTAGACAATAAGAAATGATAGGATGTCAATAACGGCAGTCAGTCCTTTCAACCTGGGGCTTTTTCAGTCCATAGAATCTTTTCATGAATTAGGAGTTAGGGTTCTTCCAAAAAGGAAATAGGGGCAAAAAGAAAAGGGAAGCAATAAAGGAGAGAATGACCTATGACCTATTGTCAATTTGTGCAGTAGTTATTCTAGAAACACTTGGCTGGGTACATATGTATGCCTAAACTCTGAGTGGCATGGGTTCTGTGCAATTACAAGTGTGGTGTGCGTGCACACTGCACATGCAATTCTTTAAGCCATCTGTAAACATTTATATGTTCCTTGTAACATAGCGAAGTTATCAATTTGCAGCTTAAGTTTTTATTCAGCTTAACAGTTTCAAACTGATGTGAGAAAAGTCAATTTAAATTATATAAAATAAAAATAAAAACAGTGCATTTATGTTCTTTGTAACACCAGTTTTTTTTTCTTCCTAAATGGTGCTATTTTTTCTAGGAAAATTAAATAATTTTAAACTCACTTGTTAAAGTTATACAATGCAAACAAAGACAAAAATATATTGAAGCTCATGCATTTCTGTAGTGTTAATATTTACTTTTCAGGACTCAACTAAAAGCATCAACACAACCTGTTAAGTTCTTTGCCACCCCCTACCCCCAGCCCATATAATCAATTACAGTATATAAGAAGAGTCATCCACATTTTAAACACCCAATTCAACACTGCTGAAGCTGCAGATCCTTTTTCATCTTAAGCAAATCTTCTTAGAGATAGTCCCAGTGACCCAATGTACTGTCAGATTTCTCTTACTGGGGACCATCAGAAAAACAGAAGTTGCCACAGAAAGTTTTAAGTCGACTGCTTGTTTAAAAATAGATATTCCAGCATTTTGAAAATTTTCCATTTAGGTGTAAAAGCATTCAGGTTTCCAATAGCCAGAAAATATTCATGCAATTTGAGTCATATAAAAGAGGCTAATAAACTGGAGGGGATTTCTACTCTGGAAACAAACCAAAACAGTGTGGAGCACAAGAAAAGCATTCAAGACAATGCAGTGTGTACAAAAGTAAGCCACATGAAAGCATTCTGTGACAGACCCATTTGTGGAAAAG
Source organism: Mastomys coucha (assembly GCF_008632895.1). NCBI lineage: Eukaryota > Metazoa > Chordata > Mammalia > Rodentia > Muridae > Mastomys > Mastomys coucha. The sequence continues at coordinate 81,117,315 of NW_022196912.1, read as the reverse complement.
GTTTTACTGGCTAACTTGGTCTATCCCTCAAAAGAAAGCTCTCTACTTGTGACCTGCTCTAGTTTATTTTATCAGAATGCTAAATTAGTGAGATTCTCCTCCTATCATTCTAAAGGGCAAAACCAAGTTAAGGTCCCATCTTTTCAGGCTGCAGCCCGACCTGTGGTTTTAATGGCCAGCATGTGGGGCAGAAGCATTTTGCACAGTTTGTTTTCCTGTCTTGCACTTACAAATAAAGTCTATGGGAGTAGCATAAAAAATGATTGTTGGTTTTTCTTGTTTCTTTCTTAATTGCTTTTGTTTAAAATTTGATTGCCTTAGCTACTGTAAACATAGACTGTTTTTGTGCATAAGATACTGAATGGAAAACTCCATTGTGTGTTGCTGGAAAACGTTGACTGTTTTGGAAATATTTCCTCAAATATATGTTAATTTAGCTGTAATGACATTTAAGGGATACAAGCAAGCAAACAAAACAAAAAGCTGTGAAAATGACCTTGGAGCATTACTTTGAGTTACTTGAAGAGTTTCTAGTTCTTTATTAAAAAATACAGTTTATGTTAAAATAATCTTTATTAATTTAGAAAAGACAATGTCTGTGAAAGAACATTTTTTTTATTTTTATTTTTTGTAGTTATTGTGAGTGATTGCTTTTTCTTTTTCGTAGCTTCACATTCTTCCTTTGTTCTAAATCTTTAGAACTGACATCAAGCTTTGACAATCATAGTATGTTGTATTTCTTAAGGGGGAATAACTTATAATGCTGTTTAGTTTTGTACTATTGGTGTGTTGGTGAATTTTTAAAACTGTGTGCTAACTTCAATAAATTATATGAACCGAGAAAAAAGAAAGAAATGATAACATAATTATAAATACAAGAAAATAGAAATGAATTTGAAATGATTTCACATCTCAGAACCATGGACATTTCTTTCTCACACTGCAGTGTAATTAGTTGTAAAACAGGGTAGGAAATGGCAACTACTGTGCACTCTAAGCTAATGTTCATCCTACAATCCCGGCATACTGCATGCAGCTAAACACATAGAGTGAATAGAGACAATGAAGATGAGAATTCAGGAGGATTTTGTGAGTCAGATCATCCATATCCTATTGGGCATTCTTAGTGGCATGTAGGGAGGAACATTGTTCCATGTCATTAAATACCCATCCAAAATAGTATTACTTAAATAATTATAAAGAATTAATGAGTTGGGTGTCTGAGAAGCAAATCCCCTGTCTTTTTGTATTTAACTAAAATATGGACTCTCTTTTTGGTTGTCTTCATGGTAATAAAGAAAAATTAGCAACATTTGTGCTTTCACTACTCTTTATAAAATCTGAGATCATAGTTGATGGTTACTCTTTGTTTATTGTTTGAATGAGACCTATGTAGAGGAGGCCATCAACAATCATGATTGGTTACACATCTTGTACCTTTAGGAGTTGGGTTTGCAATGGGTGAAGTCCAAATGGAGTTCTATATTATCTAACCTACTTGGAAACTACCTCTAAAAAAATAGACCCTGGATAATGAAACTACCCTGAAATTTGTTGGTGTGCTCTGCACACGGAGCCAGCTTCTTTTCCCCACAAAACAGGATCTTCACTGAGTTCATTTGGCGAGTTTGCAAAGTGATCCTAAGTTATGTGAACACAGGGACTGCCATTTGGCCTACATTGTAGAGCCAAGAGGCAAGGCTAACTGTGTGATACTTGTCTGTTTTGTGTACAAAAGGGAAAAAAGTGAAAGGGAGCTGTTGATGTATGTGGGCAGGCAGCAACCTGTGTTCCCCCAAGTCCAAATTTGAGACTCATCAAAAGGGTATCAAATCATCTTGAAAGAAGCATCATCCACAAGGTTCCTAAGTACTAAAGGAAAGATAAAGGATGTAAGCCAGCCAGAGAAGAGAGGAGAGGGCTGCAGCCATCCTGAAGCTGGCACACATCAGAGACATCACAACAGTCTGTCTAATGGACCAAGCTAGGAACTGTTCATATGATCCACAGAAACCAGATCTCAACTGGGAGCTGATACATCTAATTGCTTGGCATTTTTAACACTTGTTCTAAACTGAGTCTCTTGGTGTCAGAAACAGTGGCAGCTTAGCAAAGAAAAATCAGAGTGAGATACCAGCTGACTGTGCTGGGCCTCATGACCTGCTGCTGTCCACTCCCCACTAGCATACCAATGCTGGGTACTGTCCAGACTTTCTCTGTATTATTTCAGGAGAGGAGCCCTGCAAGAGACTCATAGACTTGAAATTGTTTGTAACTAGATGGGGTTTAATGACTGAAATGGAACTCTTTCTGAAACTAATAGGGACCTAATTCTTAAAAATAAGATTCAAATCGTGGAATCTGTGCTTAAGGTGATGTTAACAAAAGCTTTAAAATTTCCCTTTAACCTGTAATGTAAGGAGAGAATCTCTGGCTATAAACAGTTACATTCAGAGTTTCTTGGAATTTTTATTTCCTATCATGCATCAAAGTTGCACAGCAGAAAAAAATGCTACTATTTAAATCTACACAAATGTGTGTGTGTGTGTGTGTGTGTGTGTGTGTATGCATGCATGAATCAAATCAGTGTATCATCCTGATGTTAAGACAAAGGATCAATTCTGACAATTCAGTCCAAAATGTCAGACTAGATGTCTGGCACGAGATAAGTATAAACAACTTCAGCATTGACTGAATTTTTAACATTTCAACCAGCTATTTGAATGTCAGAGAGATCAAAATATGGAATTTGGTGACCTAAAGCTTTAGCCAAAAGGTTGTGTTTTCAGATGCTTTAGATTTTATGCATTATAGATTAATTTGCTAACTAAACAACTTTCCCTGGCTTAGCCTTTTAATAATTCATAGGCAGCTCATTGAGTGCAGATAAGTTCACAATTAGTTTCAAACAAATATTTTAGAACTCTATAGCATAATGATTATTTTGGAACAATCATTTATAAGATTAGAGTGTGTCAGTCATCTAGTCAAAGCTATCATTAATCATCATATTATTTTTCTTCCTACTAGCTACAAGCATCACACTGTTTTCTTTTCCCAAAGTATATAGGGATTTTTTTTTCTTTTCTCTTTTTTGAAATCTGATACAAACTAACTGCTTATGAGGTTTGCAATTATATATAAGAATGTGTAACCCTCCTGGTTTGAGGCCTGCCTCTCATAACCACACCTCTCTTCCCACCTCCTACTATTTGCCACGCCTCGTTCCTGGTTCCAGTTACATCGGAAGTCCTACTTCTGCAGATCAAGAGAAGTCACTGATTGGGCTGACATGCTGACAAACTTGTGGGAGGGATTTATTTCACATATTCTATCTGTTGGCTTGTAACAAACAGGGCATTAAATGGAAGATGACTGGGTGATCACAGCTCCCATTGTCTAATTTTTGAGATCCCCCCACGTGGGTAAGATTAATCATGGCTAGCCTAACTTTTCCTGACTCCATTTTCCAGAACAACCCTTCCCTAACGTTGCTGCTGGGCGGCAACAAGAATGGAGAAAAACCAGCCATACTTTAACATGCATTTGCTATATGATATGGTTGTTTGTACTCTTTTATCTCATATCTTACAGAAAATATAAGAATTTTTTATCACTTGTAATCTCCTTTATGTCCTGTGCTCTTTCTTTCTTTTCTCTCTTGTCACAATAGCATAATATTTCTGACTGACTATTCTGTATAGGTATACTAAAGATGAGGGGGATGAACAGAGTGGGCTGATACTTTCACAAAATATACAAAGTCTTACTACTGAAATGGCAAGAAAACACTTATAATTTAATAGATGAAGTACTATGTGTCTAGAAAAATAAGGGCGACATTTTGGATGTTTCCTTGGAAAGCTGAGGTCAGCTTCATAAGACTGACTCTTTACCTCCACTTCATACCATGAGACACTTCTCTTTACTGCAGAAGAAACAAAAAAGCCAGATTTGTACTAATTGTTACTTTTCATTTCTTCTCTGTGTGTGTGTGTACCTGTGTGCATGTGTGTGTTCATGCATACGTGCATATGTGTATGTGTGAGTGTGTGTGTGTGTGTGTGTGTGTGTGTAGATCTGAGGTTAACCTCAGGTGTCAATCTTCAGGAGGCATTCATCTTTTCAGATATAGGGTTTCTCATTGGTCTGGGAATTGCCAAGGAGTACTATGGATCTTCCTGTTTCGACCTCTCAATGACTGGAGTTAGGAAATGCATGCTGCTAAGCCAGGCTTTGTTTGGGGTCTTTGTTTCACACATCTCTGGGGATTGAACTAAAATCCTCAGCCTGTGTGGCAAGCACTTCTCTGACTGAGCTGTCTTCTCAGCCCCTCATTCACTGTCATTATTTTTAACCAGAAATTTATTTAAATAGACAAAGATTTATTTATGTTTACCTTACAAACATTGACCCAATATAATACTTCATAAGTATATATGTTTATTCCTGATACTAGGATAGACAGAGTTTATAATTTTAAATTTATACATAGTAGCAATAACAATGAATTCTGATATATTTCTTTGATCCATTGATGATGAACAAATGAATTGGAGAATTAGAAGTTAAAAATGAAGGTTTTGTTTTTTGGCTCAATACACTACATACTCCCTTTTAAAGTTAATTTTAGACACAGTTATTGATGATAGATCTTTAAGATGTTTTGGTGTTCTGTTATTAGTTTTCCTGTATAAGTGATTGCCAATATTTAATATAAAGCACCTTGTAACTTTGGCTAAAGAGTTTGATTGGTCTAGTATTTCCACTTTTAATTGTACTCAGCTTATGGGATATTTCCTGTCAATATTTCTACTCATTTTATTAAGGGCAAAACTTGAGATTGAAATAGATCTTTATATTGGAAACCAATGCTATTGCATGGGCTAATTATCCTTCTTGGTGGAAAATGGAATTGTTTCCATTACATAAAAAAAATTATGTATTTTTACATATAGTAACCATAGTAAAGGATAGCAAATAGATATATACCAAAAAATGTGATTATATACTCTAAAGATGACTTTATATGATTAGAAATAATGAGGTTAACTAGACAGCAATTTGTTACCCTAAAATTTACTTTGATCAGGAGTGGTGGTGTCACTTTATCCAAAAATATGTATTGGCTTTAATGTAATAATCAGAAACTAAGCCACACAATTGTACAAATTAAAAATCATTACCTCTGTGTTGTAGAACATTTTTATTGATTTAAATTTTATTGCATTATGATGAGAAAAGATACATGATTTCAATTTACCTGAATTTGCTAACATTTAAAAACATATTTTACGTAAATAGAATTAAATCACATTCTTGTTTCCCTTTTGTACCCCAACTCCTCCCAGAGATCCCTCTTCAATACCTACAATATGTTTTTCTGTTATATTCTTTAAAATTTATAAAATATTATAACAATAAAAATCAGTATTATAAAAGTTGTTTGATATAAAACAACAATTTAACAGTCTTATGTAGATGCTTGTCTACAGCAATACTGAAAATACATATTTTCTCAATGTAAAATATTGATAAATAAATAAATATTGATAAATAAAATAAAAATATATTTCCTTCAATATAAATTTTAAATAACTAAGCATATCATCTGTATATTTTAAAATAATATATCACTACTAGTATTTTCTTAAATGAACATAAATAGATAAAGTATTTTTGTTTGTTTGTTTGTTTTTCTTGTATTTAGTAGAGCTTAAAATCTTGGTTCTTACTGTGGTACAAGTCTAAAATAAGAACAAGTTTTAGACATTGGATTTCATTGTAATAAGGCTGTACTTCAATGACCCTCACATCACCAAAGAATTTTCCCTCCATTATAGCTAAATTGAGAGTTGATAGCTCTGCTGCACCAAGGAATGAATTGTAGGCACGATTTTTGGATACAGACTTCCTTCTATGTTCAAAGCTAATTGACTTGAGAGAGTGAATTTATTCTCAGCTCACAGAGAACAGGTTACATTCATTTAAGAAATGATGTGTGTATTAAGATGGTCTATCCATGAAGTCATTCACCAACTCTTTCAATGAACAATGGTTTTGCTTGAAGGGTGGCACAGACATTATGTGAGGGTAAGAATCTGGTTGACTGGTTGTGACAATTTGGAAAAGCATTGACCTCATAGAAAGAGTAACCTATAAAGTCCTCTTCTTCAAGCTTGATACAATAGTTACAAATGTCAAGCAAAGCATTCAGTTTCACTCTGCTGTTTTCTTACAAGCCATCTCCCAAGTTAATTGTCTAGGTTTTTTTTGGCTGTATATATACTTATAAAATATCTAAGCTATTCTGAAAACCATAGTATAGTGTAAAAACATGAAATAAACAATACTACTATTAGAGAGGCTGAGATAGTAGAAGCATGATTTCAAGACCATTATGTGGTACACAGCAAGACACTGTCACATACAAACAAGCAGAAAGTGTATATGGATTGTACAATATTGAACCAATTTCTCCAATTACAAAATTAGAGAGCCCATTGGATGACAGTCAAAAAATTTCTATTGAGGATATTTTTGGATTTCAATCAATTAGGATATGTTTGTAATATTAATTTTCATATTAGCACACATCTTTAATCCCAGCACTTCGGAGGAAGAGGCAGGCAGATTTATGAGTTCAAGGCCAGCCTAGTCCACAGAGTGAGTTCCAGGACAGCCAGGGCTACACAGAGAAACCTTGTCTTGAAAACAAAAAAACAGAAAACAAAATAAGAAAAAAACCAGAAAACAAAAAACAAAAGAAGAAAAAAGAAAGAACGAAAGAGTAATTGTTACTTCCTGTTGTTTTGTTGTAAGAGGTGGAATTAGGTTTGTGTGGGTTTGTTGAATGATTACTTTCTTGCTTCTTCTAGGGTGTAGTTTTGCTCCTTAGGTTGATCTATTACCATTTGTAGGGCTGGATTTGTGGAAAGATATTGTGTGAATTTTGTTTTGTCATAGAATATCTTGTTTTCTCCATCTATGGTAATAGAGTTTTGCCGGGTATAGTAGCCTGGGCTGGGATTTGTGTTCTTGTAGGATCTGTATGATATCTGCCCAGGATCTTCTAGCTTTCATAGTCTCTGGTGAG
>NW_022196912.1:81081505-81110112 GCF_008632895.1 Mastomys coucha | reverse complement strand
CTTCTTTTAAAATTCTTTCTTTGTTTAGTGCATTTGGTGTTTTGATTATTATGTGATGGGAGGAATTTTGTTTTCTGGTCCATTCTATTTGGAGTTCTGTAGGCTTCTTCTATGAAGGAAACCGGCCCGCAGTTTCACTTCATACCGTGGGTGATTCACGAACTGGGGAAGTCGAGTTTCTGTGGAAATAAGCGGGTTAAGAGAGAGAGAGACCACACCAAGAAAGGATGCTTATCAAGGTGTAATCTTTACTTAGAGAAACGGGAAATTTATACTTGAGGCGAAACAGACATGTCTTTTGGCACATAAGTGAGAACAGGAATCGAGCATATCAAAGCGAGGACTCCAGGCAGGAGGGCGGATCAAAGTTTTAGTCCATATTGAATACTGGGCTCCCGGTTCTGGCTTAATCCCTAGCTAGCTCCAGACCCCTGGTGAGCCGAGCCGAGCTGCTGTCTCAATGTAGTCAGCAGGACCATCACACTTCTATGTTCATGGGCATCTCTTTCTTTAGGTTAGGGAAGTTTTCTTCTATAATTTTGTTGAGGATACTTACTGGCCCATTACATTGGGAGTCTTCACTCTCTTCTATACCTATTATCCTTAGGTTTGGTCATCTCATTTCATCCTGGATTTCCTGGATGTTCTGGGTTAGGAGCTTTTTGCTTTTTGCATTTTTTTGACTGTTGTGTCAATGTTTTCTATGTTGCCTTCTGCTCTTAAGATTCTCTCTTCTGTCTCTTGTATTCTGTTGGTGATGCTTGCATCTATGACTCCTGATTTCTTTTCTGGGTTTTCTATCTCCAGGCTGTCTTTCTTTCTGATTTCTTTATTGTTTCTATTTCCATTTTTAGATTCTGGAAGGTTTTGCTCATTTCCTTCACCTGTTTGATTGTGTTTTCTTGTAGTTCTTTAAGGGATTTTTGTGTTTCTTCTTGAAGTGGTTCTAGCTGTTTACCTGTGTTCTACTGTATTTCTTTGAGGGTGCTATTTATATCTTTCTTAAAGTCCTGTATCATCATCATGGAATGTGATTTTAGATCTGAATCTTGCTTTACCAGTGTGATGGTGTTTCCAGGACTTGCTATGGTGGAAGTATTGGGTCCTGATGATGCCAAGTAACCTTGGTTTGTGTTTCTTATATTCTTATGCTTGCCCTGCACCATCGGTTTATCTTTAGTGCTACCTGCCCTTGCTAAATCTGACTGGAGCCTGTCCTTCCTGTGATCCTGGTTGTGTCGGAACTCCTCAGAGTCAAGCTGTCTCTGTGATCCTGTGATCCTGGAATTGTTAGAGCGCCTGGGAGTAGAGCTTCCTCTGGGTGTCGTGGGACTGGCTTCAGAGTTTGTGACCAAGGTGTGCTGGACCCAACAGACCTGAAGCAACCTGAACCACTGGGGTGGTGGAATTCCTGTGTGCCTGGGTCCTGCTGGTCCCAGTTACTCCAAGTGTTGGGACACATGTTGTGTCTTCCTCACCTCTGATCCTGGGCATGTTAGAGCACCTGGGAGTGGAGTTTCTTCTGTAGAACATTTTGAGAACAAAATATTGCAGAAATTATATTACTTTTATGACTCTATGATTGATTTTAAAATGTTGAGTCTCAGAACAAGCTAGATGATGATATAAGTTGTGCTAAAAATTTTGGTGAGAAGGAATATTAATTAAGCAGTAATCAGATTGATGCTCATGGTCTTATGCTCCCCAAGAGGAAGAATTATTATTCAGAAGTAAGACAAATAATACAAAAGGCATGAGAAATATATTCATCTTGATTTTTAAAAATGAAAAAATCTATTTTTTCAAAACACTGTAACTAAGTTTGCCATTGAATTCTGACATTACGAACTATCAAATATAAAATGAGAATTCACAGATGAAAAATCCATCCTCTTACTGGCCATGCTGTAACTCAGTGGTAGAAAGCTGCTGTGCTAACTAATTTTCATGTATGAGGAGAGTGTTGCCCTCTATGGTCTGGCTTCCTTCCAGTCACCATCTAAACCCTGAAATGAGAACAGATCAAAGTGTTGTTCTCACTCAGGATGCTATTCTCCAGATCCATCCATTTCCCTAAGTATTTCATAAATTCATTGTTTTTAATAGCTGAATAGTACTCCATTATATAGATGTACCACATTTTCTGTATCCATTCCCCTGTTGAGGGACATCTAGGTTGTTTCCAGTTTCTGGCTATTATAAATAAGGCTGCTATGAACCATAGTGGAGATGTGTCCTTATTACATTTTGGAGCATCTTTTGGGTATATGCCCAGGAGTGGTATAGCTGGGTCCTCTGGTAGTGCTATGTCCAATTTCCAGAGGAACCGCCAAACTGATTTCCAGAGAGGTTGTACCAGCTTGCAATCCTACCAGCCGGGGGAAGGGGGGGAGGAACAAGGTTTGTGTTTTGTTTTCATTGTTGTTTTTGATATTTTTTTGGAGGGGTAACCAGGAGAGGAGATATCATTTGAAATGTAAATAAAGAAAATACCTAATTAAAAAATATGTTGCTCTCTTGGGAATGTTGTAGTTAATGCAGAATGACTCATGATTCGTATATAAACTGTAACACCAGTGAACTCATTTGAAATGGAATGTAAGTGCCTGGGTGCCCTGCACTCCACCCCCATCTTCAGCATAATCTGTAACTATGCAGCAGATTACCAGGTAACTTAGAGTAACAATCAGGAGTGCTAATGGTACCTGAGCTAGCTGGGTAGGTGTTGGACTTTTTGTAGTAAGACTGCTGGTACTTTACAGTGTATACATATATGGTTTCTTTGTGGCATTTATTTATTTATTTATTTATTGTACAGTTTTGTGCTTCTTTCCTAATTCAGGTCTGAGAAAGCCAGCTCTGACTCTCTGCCTCCAAGGTGCAGATAATAGCATCTTCATTTGTCCATTTGTTTGTTTTAATCTACCTGCTTAGGTTTCTACTTCTATTCTCTTTTGACCATTATAATGAATAAAAACATTTTAAGATATAGTAAAGCAATTTTACTTTTCCGTTTATATTGCAGACTATCTACAGTCCTTCCTTCTTTCCTGTATGAGAACAATTTTTAAGAGTACTAGAAATTTTTAAGACATTTTATGATTATTACACAATCAACTAGGTAAATATTAGCAGAACCAAGATTTTCGGCCATTTAGTCATTCTCCTTCACAAACATGATTTTTTTTCTTCATTGACTGAAAGCTTTTATATCAATAACTCATTATTGCTGGCATCCAGAAAAGTTGTTAAAAACTCCATTTAAAACATTATTTTACTAGCTTTCTCTTTTATTCTCATTTTTTTTTGAGAATTTCATAAAATGCATTGAACTGTGTACATGGTCCCCAGTGAAGGAGTTAGAGAAAGGACCTATGGAGCTGAGGGGTTTGTGGCCCCTTAGGACGAACAACAATATGAACTAACTAGTACCCTCAGAGCTCCCAGGGTCTCAACCACCAACCAAGGACTGCACATGATGGGTCTGATTGTTCTGGCAGCATGTGTATAGTAGAGGATTGCAAAGTCGATCATCAATGGGAGGAGAGGACCTCGGCCCTGTGAAGGTTCTGTGCCCCAGTGTAGGGGAATGTCAGGGCCAATAAGTGGGAGAGGGTGGGGTGGCAGGCATGGGGAGCGGGGAGGCAACAGGGGTTTGTTCTTGTTTGTTTGTTTGTTTGTTTTTTGGAGGGGAAACTGTGAAAGGAGAAATTTACATGTAAATTAAGAAAATATCTAATAAAAAAAGAAAATTCTCTAGTTACTATTGAGTCAAATTTACAACGATATGAGAAGGATATTATTATTATTACACAATTCTTTTGAGTGTAAGCAAACAATACTACCTGAGTCTGAGAGACTAAACAGACTACCATCTAGCTCTGCTGAACCATAACCTTCATTAGCATGGTTCCTACCTGATCTAGAATTGACCCTGGACCTCTAATTACTTCCTATTTAAGTATAATTATGACTACACAGTAAATGAAGGATTCATAACCTCAAGTGAATTTAAACACTCAGCTGTGAAAATACAGGTTTTTGGAGCTCAGACTATACTAATATGTAAATCCATAATGATTTTCACCTCCAGAAATAGAGGTTATTTTCCCCTCAACGTAATTACTATCGTTCTGGCTTCATAAGTGTGCATTGTTAATGCATTGTAAGAGAAGCTCATTCCAAATTTTTCTTTCCCCTCAATTTTATATCCTCACCAGAGTATTTTTACATTGATCTAGTCTCATTTGAAAAATGTTTCCATTTTCTAAAATACAGCTACAACTGACCTTGTCAAGAACAGTCCTGTTTTTATATAAAATTTCAAGCTGGTAGAAGCATAAAGGAAAGTCAAGCTGAAGCAGAGATGCTGTTCAGCTGACATTCCATGGCATTGGCATGACTAAATGACCACCATTAGCCCATAATTCTCTATCCTAAGCGTATTATCTCTATAGATTATTCAATGAATACCGTGAAGTTATGGAGGATTTACAAAAGATGTTTAGTATATGTTTGTTCTCTGAAACCCAAAATTGTTTGAAAATCTAATAACTCAGCATTAATCTGGAAGTTGGATTAGAAAACAAGTGCCAATGCATATCATTGTCACAGTATGTTTTAATGTGAGGTATATATGCAGAAGTATTTTCTCCCCATTACTATTTAACATTAAAAAGGCTTGGTCAAGATTAATCTATATTCTTTGAATGACATCCTAATTGTGAATAAGTCAACGAGCTTAGCTTGTTCTTCATAGAAACAGTTATATTTCCTAAAAGCTTTGTAATATCTGATGTATATTTAAGCAAATTATCATACTAGCCAATCACTAATTATAGTCCTTGTTTTGACATAAAAATAATGATCATGTAAAGATTGAGTATGGAAAGGAAACTACAAGCCACCTGAGGTTGCTTTTGATAGAATTATTAATTGAAAGTAAAGAAAGCACCTGATTTAAATCAGGGAGAGACACATCTCTTGGCTCAAATCTCCAATCTCATTTTCTTTGACATTAAAACATTAAGGCAACTAATTAGAATTTCTGCATACATATGCCAGCCTGCTAATTGTGTTTACATTTTAAAAAAACTGTGGTCTCCATTTTAACCCAGATGTGAAGCCCAACGACTTTACTCTGTTCCCATTCTCTAGCAAAACATGAAATTAAATGGCTTATGTATATCTGAGATAGATGAATGAGATGTTAAAATTGATAAATTATCTCACAGCAAGCTTTTACATAGTGGCGGCAGGTTGTTGACTAAATGATCAGGGATGACTGATGCAATTGCAGTGTCCTACTCACTGACATCATTTCATTCCTGATTGTTGGTCCTACACATAAAGGAAACACATTGGACTAAATTGTTCCCATGAAGGCCTGGACCAAGTTAAAGTAACCCATTAGAGAGACATCAGGGGAATTGTAATACTAGACATTTCAGTATTTAATTGTTCTTTGGTTTATGAGAATGAAGTTTTTTATTCATCTTGGGCTTATTTTTCCTACAAGCTGGGAATTTCTGTGATGACTTCTAAATAGCTGGTTTTCCTTTGTAATTAATTGACTATTCTGGAAAATAAATCAGTTGAACAGATTAATGCATCATAGAAACTCAGTGGTACAACTGCCACTTCTGTAACCACCTGTCCCATCATTTAGGGATATTCTTGATTTTTAATGCCGAAAATGAATAGATTCCATAAACTTTAAGCCATACAGTGTTTGTATATTAGATACACTTACTAAGGTGATTAAGTTGAATATTTATGCTTTTTACAAGATTAAAAAGCACATTTCTAGAGATAGTAGTACCTTGAATTTTTTCATGAAAAATGGTCAAGACACATAAAAGTTTAATTTTTATGCACCTTGAATTCTTTACTCCAAATTCTTATGGAACTCATTTTATTTCTGCAAGTGTTCAAATTTGAGACAGTTGATTCAAAGTGATATTTATTTTATTCTCAGATTAAAACAAAAAGAAAAAAATAAAACATAAAAACCAATCAGAAAAAAAATAAATACAAAACCCCTGAGTATTTCATCTAGTTTCTGAATATAGACTGCATGTTCATTACTCATTTTAAAATCTATGAAAGTTTTGTTATGAATGTTATTAATTACCATATTAATCTTATATGTAAAGTATCTATAAATAAGTATTTTACAATATATGAGGTTCATATTTGAATTAATGCTTAGTTTTAAATTTTGCATTTATTTTATCCCACAGTGCTCTACAATTTTATTTACTTGCAACTTTGCTTTTCATTCACTTGACTTTAAAATTATCTGTTTAGAACAAGAACTAGGACAATGATAAAACAGTAGCTTAATAACTTTTATAGTTCCACATCCCATAAGGCTTTGTGTGTTTTTGAGTTATCTACATTTATTTCTAAGTGAAGTTAAAATCATAAAACTTGCCTGGGATCTGTCAACTCTTGGAAATACATAAAATGCTTCAGCTTATCTCACTGGGAAATAAGAAGTTTAGTAAACACAAAATGATATTTATAATTCTAACATAATTTAAAAAATATTACAATAGCTAAAACTACAAAGTACTAGATGTTTCTGAGATACATTCTATATATCAGATCCTATTCTTCAAATTTTAAAAATAGAAGGACTGTGTGCTTAAATTCAGTAGTATAAATCTAAGAGATCCATGGAACCTGGCAAAGCATAAAATGAATTTAATATACAGTAAATATGCCTTTTCAACTTACTAGAGAAAATGGGCTATTTGCTGAATAGGATTTAGATATTTGACTATATGTTTGAGGAAAAAATGAAAGCTAAGTATCTAATGAAGTTTTACATATGAAGAATCTTATAGACTTTTGAGTTACATATTGAGTTAATATACAAAACTGGAAAATATAGATGAAATTGACGATTTTCTGGACAGATACCAGATACCAAAATTAAAACAGGGTCAGATAAACCAACTAAACAGTCCCATAACCCCTAAGGAGATGGAAGCAGTCATAAAAAGTTTTCTAACCAAAAAAAAATAGATAAATAAATAAAATGAAGCCCAGGCCCAGGCCCAGACAGATGCTCCCAGGACCCAAAGGGTCCTAACATATGATATTAGCCTATTAGCCTGAATACCCAACAAAGGGGAGAGAGAACCTGGAGAGACCACCTTCAGTAGTAGGCACAGCACCAGTTGAGGGATCAACTAACATGACGACCCAGAGCTCCCAGGGACTAAACCCCCAACCAAAAAGCATAAATGGACAAATTCATGGCTCCAGCTACATATGTAGCAAAGGATGACCTTATCTGGCATCAGTGCAAGGGGAGGCCCTTGGTCATGTGAAGCTTAATGCCCCAGCATAGGGGTATGTTAGAGCAGTGAGGCAGGAGTAGGTGAGAAGGTGGAGGAGCATCCTCATAGAAGCAAACAGGAGGGAGGGTTTTCAAAGGGAAAACCAGAAATGGTGATATCATTTGAAATGTAAATCAATAAAATGATTAATAGAAAGTGTTGATCAATGGAATAGAATAGAAGATCTATAAATAAGTCCATATACCTATGGACACCTGATTTTTGATGAAGTAACCAGAAATCTATACTGCAAGATAGGCAACATGTTCACCAAATGGTGCCAATCAAACTGAATAGCTGCTTGTAGAAAATTTCAAAGAAAATCCATATTTATCATCCCGCATAAAATTAAATTCAACTAGATCAAAGACCTCAATGCCAGATACACTGTATCTGATAGAAGAGAAAATGTTGAATAACTGTAACTCATTGGCAAAGGAAAAGACTTTCTGAACAGAAAACAGCACAAGCACTAAGAGCAATAATTAATAAATGGGACCTCATGAAACCAAGTTTCTGTATGGTAAAGTATACCATATTTCAGATAGAGTGGCAACATACAGAATGAGGAAAGATTTTTTTTTACCAACGACAGAGTCTATAGAGAGCTAATATCCAAAATACTTAGAATTATTTCAAAACTTAGACACCAAGAAAATAACCAAATTACAAAATGAAGTACAGATCTAAACAGAATTCTCCAATGATAAAAATCAAATGATTGAAAACACTTATAGAAATGTCTAACATCCTTAGCCATCAGGGAAATGAAAATCAAAACTACTTTGAGATTTTATTTTATACCCATAATAATGATTAAGATCAATATAGCAAGTGACAGCTTATGGTGAGGAGGATACAAAGACAGGGGAACAATCTTCCATTGCTGGTGAGACTACTAACTTATACAACTACTATGAAAATCACTGTGGTGGTTCCTTAGAAAGTCTAGAATCTATTTACCTCAAGATCTAGCTATACAGGCTCTGACAGTGCCAGACTAATACATAAGTAGAGGCTCACAGCCATCCATTGGACTGAGCACATGGTCCCCAATGAAGGAGTTAGAGAAAGGACCCAAGGAGCTGTGTTCATAGCAGCTGTATTCATAATACTCAGAAATAAGATGCAGTCTAGATGTCTTTAAGTAATTTATAAGGAAAAAATGGCACATTTACACAAGGCAATATTACTCAGTTTTAAAAATAAAATCATGAAAATTACAGATAAATGCATTAAAAAATCATTTTGAATGAGGTAATCCAGATCCTGAAAGACAAATATGGTATGTACTTGCTTATATATGAGTATTAGCTGGCAATGGTAACAAAACTACAATCCATAGAACCACAGAGATTAGGTATACAGTAAGAAACTTGGAGTAGACAGATATATCTTTCTAGGAAAGGGAAACAACAGACATTTATGGATGGAGAGAGGGTTACAAATAGGCATAGAAGAATCAAGTAATGAGAGGAAGGGAAGATAGGGAATATGTGGAGAGATAGGAAAAATATAGGGCCATTTGAATGGTAATATGGGAACTAATATAGTAGAAGCTTCCTATAATATATACATTTATGAAGGCAATCTAAATGAAATGGCCAAATAATAGGGGAGAAAGAGTTCTAACTAGCCATCTTTTGTCACCAAATGATTGGGTTACATCTAATTGTGATGTTGGCCAATGTGGTTCTAAGAGCCCCCAAAACCCAGATTGTTGCCAAGATTATAGAATGCTCTACTCAAACTGATAGAAAGGCCCATTACTAAAGATAGCAACAGTTACACTCATTGAACAAGGAGAAGTCAAGCTGGTGCCCACATAAAATTTTCACCCATTTGAGCTAGCATCTTTTCTACAAGAAGCTACTTCACATACTGTCAAACATCATTCCAGCTTCAAAACCTTTGGTGTACAATGGTGTCCTGCCTGTAAGATATGCTAGGGTAATAGTGGTACAAAGCTTGTGGAAGTAACCAAGTAATATGTGACTTGAGTAAGGTCCACTGCACAGGGTGGAATGCAAACCTAAGAGAGTGGATCCAAATGAAGAGGAACAAGGAGGAGTAGAAAGAGGAGAGGTCAGGATATATTGTATGAGGGAAAATATTTTTATTAAAAGAAAATATAAATAAAAGACCCTCTTCATAAAATTTGAACATGTGAAAAATATGTGTATACATGCACATATATAATTACCCAGTGCTAAAAATACAAAATTGTTTGTACAAGAATGTAATAAATAGAATTAGCTGTTCCCACATTAAAATATTTCTAAGTTGTATGTGCTCATTTGTGTCTGTTTTACATGTAACAAGAAGGAGAAAACTTAAGACCAACTTTCTTTAGGCCCATGCTGGGAAGAAAAAGAAATAATGATACACTGTGACTTTCTTATTTTATAATTTATTTGATATTTGAACATATTGATATATTATTTTAATTTTGAAATAAAGTGATATTGAAATACTAGAATCCATTTTAAAATTCAGATTTATTTGTCTTAATTTTTGGTTGTTAATTGTCAAAGATTTTAAATATTTTATTGATGCTTATACATTATATATTTAGACATTCAAAGGTTACATTATTAAATTCCCAGACAGAAAAGGTAATTATGTACATGTTTAAGTAGAGAGTCATCCATTTTTGGATCCATTGATGTATCCATTGAGTCATTCATTTATGTGTCCTTTCAGTTGTCCATTTTTGAATCCTCCGCAGAGTCGAGTAAGAAGTTCTTTTTCTATGAATTCAATTTTTTTGTTTGTAAACTTTTTGTATTGTAGGGCAATGAGAATGTAAGCACTGATCCAATGACAGTAAAAAAAATCAATATTTTGAGTACATATGGAAAAAAGTTTTATGTAGAGATTTGTATTTCCAAACATGTATGTATATAGAGCTTTGGCAAGCAGGATATTGGAACAGTGAGTTGGAGAGATGGCTCAGTGGTTAAGAGGGTAAATGCTGTACTAATGTCCTTCCATACATGTTTCTTTTGTTTTGTTTTTTTATTCTGTTTGTTTTGTTCTATTCTAGTGTGTGGTTTTGTTTTCACTTATTTTATCATTATTATTTAGATGCCTGTTTGTTTTCTAAAGGGAGACAGAAAATGTGTAAATTCAAATGGGAGAAGAGGTAGAGAAGATCTTGAAGATTTGGCAAGGAAACTATAATCAGAAAATACTGCATGAAAAACATCTATTTTTTATAAGTGAATTTGAAAATAAAGTGTGTACATGTACTGTTCTTGAAAAGGACCCCAGTTCAGTTCTCAGCACTTATATCAGAAAGCTTAAAAATACCCATAACTTCAGTTCCAGAGGATCCAACATCCTTGCTTCTACTTAGAAGCACAATGCTCCCATACAAATACATGTAATTTAAAAAGATAAAAACAGAATTTAAGACAAATTGATAGAAAAAAATGAAATAAAAATATCAAAAATTGAGTAGAAACTTGAATAAGGTGAACAGTTTACTTATGATAAAATATGGAATTATAAATAAGTCTAAAACAATTTTCTACGATATGTAAAATTAAACATGTTGCTATGTGATCAACTAAGTACCAAAATCAAAAACAATTAAAAATGTAAAATCAAAACATTTTTATGACTACTAAACTAAGTTTAGATTGCTATCATAACTGGCATTCAGTAAGTTATTAACATTTATTAATTTAAAAATAAATTACTAGCATTACTAACTTCTTTGTGCCTGAAATTATTGTAAGTATAAGCCATACACCTCTCATCACTATAGCCCTAGAAATTGGTTATGTGAATCAATGATGCCTGACAAGGCTACCATCTAGTGGTGATTAGTTTAAATTTTAGACAGTTAATTCAGGACCATTTATATTCTCAAGGGAAGGGGGCTGAGGAATTCTGCTACAGCAACAAAATTCACACTGATGAAGATGAATACTAGATTGGAAAATGCATGATGCTTTAATTAATGATGCTGTAGTCTATGTCTGCACTTCCAAATGTATGCTATTATGGACGCTTGTGTTAATGAATCTAAGCATGATAAAACAGTGTTAATTAATTTGTGGACAAGAAAAATAATTGACAATATTGCCTCCCAATTGTGAAAGAATGTATTGTTTTCATTTCTTTATGCAATTATCATATAATAAGAGCATAAACTGTTTAAGACATTGTTCACTGCATTACAGAAAGTTGAGTAGCTGTCTTTAAAAAATAGGTGGGAATAAGGTGACAGGCAAAATCAGAAACACTTATTGAGATAAATGAATAGAGAACGTCAACCCAACTACCTAAGTACCCAACCATCCCACTATGTGCTTAGATATTCTACTATCAGTGTTTTCCAACCATAGTTCTTTAGGACAAACTTGGCAGTGTTTGGAATTATGGATAATGCAGTATAGAGCATGCTAATAAATTCTGGCCAGGCAGTTGTGGCGCAAGCCTTTAATCCCAGCACTTGGGAGGCAGAGGCAGGCGTATTTCTGAGTTTGAGGCCAGCCTGGTCTACAGAGTGAGTTCCAGGATGGCACAACTCACATTCCATCACAGACTTCCATGTATTTGTACTAATCAGAGGATCTCGTGAGTCTTTATACTCGTATACAAAGCACTCTAAAAATGACTTTATGCTGCGGGTTTTCTCAATTAATTACAGCAAATGTGAACGTGGACAGCTTGCAACAGCTAATTGAATTTGACAGGTTAACTTGAAAGTCCTTTTTCTGAATGCATTAGGGAGTAAGGGCAAGCAAAATGCTGCCTAAGACAGAAAACAGAGGAAACAAGTGAAAAATGTAGTGGAGTCATCACTAGGCAGTTTGGAAATATTTATCTGGGAGTGAAAAGTTTGATCTCTGAGGTGTCATGTCATTATTCTTGAATAGTTCAATTTGCTTTTACTATGAGTATTTCATTTTGTTTATTATTTTAAAATTAGCATAGAGAATAATAACTTTCCTTATAGTATTTTCAATCATTCAACTTTACTGATCCTCCTGCCACTTCTTTCTTCCCTTTTTCACCTCCCCACCCTCAACCTCCATTGACCCTTGTTTCAGGATATTTGATGACAGTGTGAACCCTGAGTTTGTGCTGTTTACTGGAAAAACCTGTTTCTAGTTGTGGTGTGGCTCAGCCCTAATAGACATCTTCAATCCACAGTCTTTCTGCTTATTGTTTACGGTATTAAATAAAATAAACCATAGGGGAATAAGCAACTAGTTTACAGGGAAGAAACATATGAAAAATCATAGAGAGAAAGAGGAAGTCATGAGGATGGATAGAAAGACCCACAGGAAGTAGAAGGGAGGGGCATTCAGTTTGAGAGGTTTTTGAGATGGAATGGTTGGCACGTCACTTGTGGAAGGTAGGTCATCTGGGTGCTTTTTCTGCCTCTCTGAGCTAGCAGGTTTTTACCACAGCATGTGGCTCCAGATTCTTCTTTACTAAAACCAAGTGATTGAGAATTTGTTACAACAAAACAAAATGAAGCAAAACAAACAAATAAATAACAGCCAAAACAGGCCCTCTTGCTTCTTGCTTCTTCCATCCCTAACCCAGCTACTCACTTTTGCTTTCAAGCCACAATACATACTATAACTGACAACCTCCTCCCAATAATTGTTTTTCCCTTCTGGTAGTCTCTTTTCCATTATGATAAAGATTTTAGGTATTCCTAAACTAACATTTTTAGAATATCAGTGACTTTTTGTAATTGTGAATATCTGCACAAAATGAAAAGAAATTGCTATTTCAAGCTTCCTATTGAGTGTATCCAAAACCATGACCAGTTACACCTTCAAAATTAATTTCATTTTCTGGCTTCTCAATTTAAACTTATCTCATTTACATATATCTCAGAGACTTAATACCAGAACACTCTATCTGATCTAAATAAAAATTTTAATATCATTTTATTCATAAGTCTACCACTCACACCTTTTAGTGATTCCCATCATTCTTATTCCTCAAATATGTTGGAAATCTCTGATTATTGATGTTTATGATTTTAATTCTCATTTTGTTAACCTGCTTAATGATGATTTAAAAACATGTATTTGATAATTTTCTTTCATTTTCTTGTTTTCTATGTTCTCCTACCTTAAATTCCATCTTCTACATGATTGTAATATGATTTTACCCTAAATTTGAAATTCAAATGCCTTGTTTATATCTGTAAAGATTAAATATAGATTTTATATTAAATTATTTGTTTATTCAAACTGAGATGTATATGTAGCCTTGTTATTGCATTACACACTACAGCTCTAAAAACTTTTAAATGTAAATAGAAAAAAACAAATTTCTAAAGAGACATTTTGCTTATGCAAAGCATAGGGAAGTAAATGGAAATAGGACTACAAAATCAAAGGAAGATAGAAATGAAGTAAATGGGACTAGGAAGATATAACAACAGTGATGAGCCCTTCAGAGGAGTCTAATTTTGTTCCCAGTATCCAGGTGTAATGGCTTACAATTACCTGTAAATTCAGCTCCAAGGGATTCGACACTCTGGCTTTTGTGTGCCCTTCACTTATGGGTACTTAACACACACACACATGCACACACACACACACACACACACACACACACACACACACACATGAACATAGATAAAATAAAATCAAGATGAAATAAATGAAAAGAAATAGAAACAATCCAACATTATCAGCTACTATATTTAAAGATGAAGTTTGGGTTTGTTATCCAGCACTGTGGAAATTAGGCATATCAGTGCTCATCTATTATGTCAGGACTTGAAATGTAGGGAGAGAGGAGACTCAAAGGTTTATGACTAAGTATTTCAACTATAAACAGAAGAGATTTTGAGACTACATTAGAAGATAGTTCTAGACAAAATGTCTGTGAAACATGCACAGGGCAAACAGTAGTTCTAAGAACGACGAATGGCTTAGGTCATAACATAATTCCTAACCATTTTAAGAGAATTAAATTGGATAGTGTGCAATTTCTAACCCATGTAAAATTGAATTAGAAGGAACTTAAGCCATCCACCGACACACACATAACTAAGTGTTGGCCAGTGAGATGGTCCAGTGTGTGAGACTGCTCCTGGTCAAGGCTGAGTAACTGAGTTGGACCCTACGATGTTCTTCTGCCCTCCACGTGTATAGTATGGCATGCCCAAATACACACAAATAAAATAAAAATAATATATAACATCACAAATATAAAATAATAGGATCTAGAACGTGTAACTAATAACATTTGATTTCATTGATAGTTCAGTTAAGAAATTAAAATCAATGATTTGGGAAAATACATTTGTTGCATGTGATAAAAGACAATTAAAAGATATTGAAATGAACTTATCAATCAATAAGTAAAGGAAATCAACCTGATATAAATGAGAAAAGTTTTGAACAAAAGTTTGATAAAGTATACAAAGGTCAAAAATAAAAATAAGCAAATGGCTATGAGCTATAAAAATCTCTGTCTGGTCATAAGAGAATTACTGATTAGGGAAATACAGTCTAAGATCATAAATGTGATACCATACTCATGAACATGACTCAAATATTAACAGCATTCAAGGCTGGTCAGCTTATGGAAGAACAGAAATCATAATGCAATATTAATGATCCTTATATTAGGTAATTATTTTGGAAAAACATTGCTGATCTTATTAGATAATACCCAAGTGTTGGTTCAAAAGATAAGAACACGAATACTCACAAAATGACTGGACCAAAAAGTTTATAAACTTTATATTAGAGCAGGTCAAAAGTAGAGTCAAATGCAATGTTTATCAAGAGGAAAGTAGATACATTAGTGTTTTATTCAAACTATTGTGTCCTACTCAGACACATTAAAAAAATTAAATACTGACCTGTGCATCAATTATTATCAGGGATGCATTGTTGCAGAAAGAAATCCAGACAGAAAAAGCAGGTGATTTTTTATGCCTATTTACTTGAAAGGCAACACCTGTGACAAGGGTGCTGAAGTTAGCTTCCACAGTTGATGGCTTCTGGCATATGTGCTGAATCGAAGGAACTCAGACATTCATTCTACTTATGGACTAATAAGATTCTACTTAAGGAACAGGGCCACTGAGAGTGTGACCACGCTGATAGCACAAACTGGGCTTTTAAATTTTTTCTTTTGTTTAATTTATTTTTTATTTTAAATTTTTTTTGTGGGTGCAGTCTCAAGGGATGACAAGGAAATTGGTGTGATTGGGGTGCACGGTGTGAAATTGCCCCAAATATCAACATATATATGCATATGTATTAACCTTTATGATAGTTATTTAAAGAACAATTGCTGGAAAAGGCCCACAAGAGAAGAGGCCTCCATATTCTGTGACAATAAAGATATTTAATACCTCAACTTTGATGGAATTGTTTAGTTGCATTTATGTATGTAATGTCCTTGTATAGTAATATTAAGCTGCTCATTACTGTTTCCTGTCTGCCACCCTGAAACTAATTCCCTCCTGCTCCCAGAATTCTCTTTTTAGTTTCATGGTATAGTTTTTAAATTTAAATTCCTTATTTGAAGAAACCTTTAAGCACTTGTCTTTCAGAGAGTGCTTTCTTTTTCTTAATTCAACAATCTCCAGTCCCACATATATTGTGCATACCGCTCCACTCTCTTTAATCATCCATACACTGATGAGACCTGGATGAATTTCATAACATGATTGTTGTGAACAATGCTGTGGTAAACATTGATATTTTAGTAGGAGAGAATATACCTTAAGTGTCTCATTCAACTGTGCTTGTGCACACACACATACATGTGTACACACATACGTGCATACACACTCAAGCACACACACATATAACTGCATAGCTATTAATTATTATGTTAGTCAATTTTATACACTATATTAGTCAATTTCATCACCCAAATCATTTGCTAACATAGATTTACAAGTCATGCTGTACCATGAGTAAATGGAATATTTATTCTTTAATTCTATCTCAATAAAGGTAGGAAATAAGTCAGATGTTTATGCTGATGTCTGAAGCAATATGCATTGAATGAAAAATTCTCAAGAGTTACATGTAATTTAAATTCATGTAGTGTTAAACTGACCTTCTCATATCTAACTATTCTATGAGGAAACAGGGAAGGGGATAACATTTGAAATGTAAATAAGTAAAATATCCAATAAAAATATTTTCTCAATGAAGATTTTATTTTATAATAAAATTGGTTATTTAACAATTGAGTGATTATTTAGAATTTTTCTTGTTCTTAACTTTTTCTTATAAGATTTCTACACAGAATACAAGACCATTAGTGACATAGTTGTTTAACATTCATGCTAGTGGAAGTAATAGAAAAAAAGTTATCTTTTTATTCAGAATTTTATGATTTTAAATCATATTAGCAAAATTTACTGACTTCCATGGATATCAAATATTCATATAATATTTAATAAAAGGAATGTAGCTAGAAAGGTATCTAAATGAGGGAGATTTAAGTTTGAAGTTGCATCAATAAAGAATGGAAAGAGATTCTTTTTTATTTTTTTTGTTTTGTTTGCCTTCTAGAAGGTATTGCATGAATGTAAATGTCTATGGTGTTCAGGTAGCATTAAGATAGGATATGTTTTCAAGTGTAAAACCTTAGTGTCTTAATATTAACTCACTGAATATATTAATGTGAACCTATAATCAAGAAATTTAGGAATAAATTATGAATATGAACCTGCAACTGAGAAATGCTGGGATAAATTATCAAATATGAAATCACTAAATTATCAAATGAATGTGGGAGATGAGTACTACAATCAATTTTCAAAGTGGAAAAGTACTCAAAAAGAATTGATAATTTAACCTCAGTGAGATATGTTATGATTGAACACTCTAACTTTAGATTGTTTTATGTGCAGTCAGAATAAGTAACATTCTTACTAAGATGTTCTAATGAAGTGTGTTATCCATTGTTTTTAACATAACTGACCCCATAAAAATATGGACACCTGCAAGCTCCAAATTTCACAGTGTTGAAGTCTGAGGTGACCGTGAGAGCTAGCCAGACCAGGCATTTCTATTTTAACAAGCTCACTGTAAGAATAAAAAAATAGTTACAATCTAGTTGCCTCTCTAGCAGCTTTTCTACTTTTAGAGATACGGACAGGTGCCCTGCCTAGACAATATGGGTAAATCCTTAGCAAATAGACGGTCCTGGTTCAAAGATACCTCACCTAGGGCACAAGTCTACCTCAAAGCCACACATCCTCTTCTCATCCTTTCTTCTGCCTCTTGTGTGGGAATCATAGAGCCTGACTACAGACCTATGTTTAAAACCCACTCCTTCCCCTAGAGAACCATAAGAAGAGGCTCCTTCTGCCACAAGGACTCTGATTTCTCTCTTTTAGAGACCCTGTCATGTTGTCTGTCTCTGGCAGTGAGGCCTGAACACTCCCTGGAGTTCCCATGATGCTCTTGTTCCCTGTCTGTCTGTCTGTCTGTCTGTCTGTCTGTCTGTCTGTCTGTGGCATTAATAACTCTTCTAATAAATTCCTTATTTCCTAGCAGTCTCCCTCAGTAGACTCGTGAAGACCCCTCCATTCATATAGCACAGAACATAAGTGGTAGGATTTGAACACGTTTTAGAAGTTAACTAAAATATTCTGCTAGATTTTAAGGTGAACATAAAATTCACGTTATGGCATAAAGGTTTACATTTATTTGTTAACATATTTACTCATTTGTGTGTATATATGTGTGTGTTTGTGTGTATTCATGCTTGTAGCAGGATGCTTATATGTATGTAGGTCAGAGGAGAACTCTGTGAAGTCAGTTCTTTCCTTCTACCATGTGGGTTCTGGGAGTTTATTGCCAGAACAAACCTGTGGAATACAAGTGTACCAAATAAAGCAGTACATTTTTACAACTTAATACTCCTTTCCTATTCCAATTCAGCTCAAATAAAAGAAAAATGGAAGAATACTTAGAAATATATTTTTCCAGAATGTGCCACAGCAACCATAGAAATTATAAACATTGTCATTAAACTATCTATTAATGTTAAATAAACACACACACACACACACACACACACCACATAGAATTGTGGTGGTTTGATGAGAAATTCCTCCCCTAGAGGTCTGTGGTTGATGGTTAAGAAGATGTGGCTTTGCAGGAGAACATACGGTGATGTGGGCCACTTTTGACACTATATAATCTTCACCCATTTCCAGTTCTCTCAGTTTTTTTTTCTTTTCATGCTTGTAGCTGAGGCTGTGAGGTCAGGTCTGAGCTTCCTGCTCCTCCTCCTGTGCCTGGTGCTCTTAATGGACCTCCTTAAACATTATGAATCTCTGCAACCAAAAAGTCAAATAACCTCTTCCTGCTAAAAGTTGTCTTTTCCAAGGTGTTTTATGATAACAACAGGAACGTAATTAGTACAATAATTAATATGTACTACTATAGATAATAGATAAAGTTTTAACAGATAAACCATCATATTGAGATTAACTTCTGGAAGTGAAAAAAAATCATTTATCAACAGTATACCAAGCCCAAACATATATAATCCACAGAAACCCAGATGTTCTAATAAATAAATTTAAACAACTGTTATTTCATGAAACTGCCCGCAGTTTCATGAACTGGGTTCTCTCAGCCAGGAGGGAATAAGGGACCTGAAATAAAGGGCTTGAAATGCAAAGAGAAAACAGGAAGCCAAGTTGCCTCCCAATCAAGGCTCCACTTTACTTGGAATAACCTAGGGTTTTTATAGTCACAGGAGAAACCGAAACCAAATCTCTAAATTATATGACATTTGCATACTGCAGAAAAGGTTCATGTGCCAAGTTCCCCAGGTTCAAAAGATCTTCAGAAGGTGGGCATACTCAGGCAGTGGGCATGCTCAGGTGGCTTCTTCAAAGACGAACCGACAGTCAACAGAGAGCATCTGTCTTAGCTTCCAAGTGCTAGCCCTCAAGAAGAGGCTGCCAGAAGTCCAATGGCTGAGGTAAAGAGGGAAGGTAACAATTTCAAACATTAGAGAACTGTTTCCAAATATGGGAAATAAATAAATCTGTGCAATACTTATATTGAAATAGATATAGCTTTGAAACCTACATTGATAGACTTCTAAGAACATAAAACCAAAGGTAACATAGCTAAACCTTCTTACTGATAAACAGTTATGTGCATACTACAATATCAGAATGAGGAATTCATGCATCAGGACCACTTAACGAGTTTTCTTTAGGGATACAGTGGTACAAAGATAATCTAATGTTAGGACATCCATTTATGTAATTCATCGTATTGAGTGACAGAAAGAAAACACATACAATATAACTCCTCTTTTAGATATCTAAACCGTGGTGGGAAAAAAAACTATTTCTACATTGTAAAACATATGATAGTTATAAAATTTCTTCCAGTCAAAAACTTTCTAAAATATCCAGAAATCTATTAGCATAAAACAAAATAGTAGTTTCCGTGCATCAAAACCCAAAACATGTCAGGAGATTAACAGAAAAGATAAATAGAAAGGCTGACGCATTACACACTTAATAATGTTCCAGAAAATCTAAATGAAAAGAGATAATTAGGAAAAATTAGGAGCAGCTACAAAAACTGCATAGCTATGTAATAAAAATGTTTTCTCATATAACCAACATTAAGAACAGATTTAAATAACTGACAACCCATCCTTCAGATCAGAGTGATTAGGCTGGGAGACTGGAAGTGGTAGTGTATAGTGTGTCATCCTACTCAGACTAAAACTATGCTTTTCAGAGTTCCATGCTCATCTGCACTTGGTCAAAATTGTCATCTGCTTGCTATCAGGAAGGGAGGAGTGGAGTGGAGGAGTGGAGGAGTGGAGGAGTGGAGGAGGGTCTGTTGTTATTCTTTGGTAGTCCTTGGATGATGTATTGTGACAAAAGAACCAGTTTGCTTCCCTCTCCTTACATATCTTCCTGTACCACTGCCTCTACTTACCAGCAGCAAGGAAGTTATCATCTCATGTTTGGACTTTAAAAGCAAGAGTCATGCAATGTGGACACATTGCCCTAGGTGACCCTAATGTCCTATGTTAATTTATCCAAAATTACCATCTTCCTGGAATCTCTCACAGCCCCTACCATTGGACTATCTCTGTATTTCAGTAGAGATGGTTATTGACTTATATTTAATCTCCCCAATGTACTTTTCATATCATTCTATCCTCCTTCATCCACAACTGCACCATGTCTTACTATAGTGAATTCCTCAATCAAATCCCCTTGGTCAATCTCCTCCTTTATACTCTATTGATACTTTCTAAATGATGATGAACAACTCTGTATCATATATAGTACTGATTTTTAAGATGCTAAAAAAGATAAGGGAAGAAAATTATGCTATTTTTTTTATATTTTCTTTATTTACATGTAAATTTCTCCATTCCCAGGTTCCCCTCCAAAAAACAAAGAAACAAACAAAAACAACAAAACCAAACCCCTGTTGCCTCCACCTTCCCTGCCTGCCACCCTGCTCTCTCCCACTTTCTGGCCCTGGCATTCCCCTACACTGGGGCACAGAACCTTCACAGGGCCGAGGTCCTCTCCTCCTATTGATGATTGAATTTGCAATCCTCTACTATACACATGCTGCCTGAACAATTATGCCATTTTTAATACCACTAAATTTCTTCAGAGTATAAATATTCTCATTTTATACTACTCATTTACAGAAGTGGTAAACAATTCCATTTGTATAAACATCACATGCAATTTGACAGCATAATCATACAATTTAATAAACCTTATTTTAAGTGTTATATGGATTTGAAAACTTTTCAATGTGAAGCAAATAATTAGTGATGAAATTTTTCTGTTGATAATTAGTAAAGGAGTCAAAGTTCATTTTTACAAAGCCTTGATAATTCTTTTTACTTTAGATAATTTAAACAAAAGAAAATCTCTCCTTAAGCCTGCTTTATTTTCTTCCTGTGCATAGCCCATTCCCTTGTGGTTTCTCTAGGTCAAAGTTAATATACAATGAACACCACCTTTCTTTCACCAGGGGACATAATAAATGGTGGATTTACACTTGAAAGCAAAAGATCTGTTTTCAGTGTGGGGGCTGTTAGCTTCCTTCTTTATATTTCAATTTCCAGTTCCTTGCCTTCTCCTCTCCCAAACACTGCTCATTATCACAGGGAGGGAGACTTGTCACATGCAGTGACAAATTGTTTCATTTATTTAAGACCAAGCCTTTGTATTTCACTCCATATGCTAATGAAAACACATCTTTAATGATTAGAAAAAGATTAAATCCTTACCTACTCAGAAAATTTCTGTGTTCACAGGTTGACAGGCCAACCTCATACTGAGTTGACAATCCAGCTGCATGAACAACCAGTTTCTTCTAATCAGCAAATCATTGTGCCAGTGACAACATCAACAACAAACTTACTCGTTTTTGTTTTCTTTTTTTTTGAGGTTAGTTTTCATAGATTACTCTGCATATTCATAGTTTATCTTTGAGGGAGGTCATCTACTCAGTGACTCAAAAAAAGTGTTTTTTATGTAGTCATAGCACTTCATTGTTTTTTATTTCTAAATGTAAGTAAATCTTAGCGCTTATGAAGATGCTAAACCATGATTGTCCGTTGCTCATTCACCAATTAACTCTAATCCAGTACCGGCAACATAACCTGTTAATACGACAAAGCTAGATGTGTTCCTCAGCATAGTAATCAGGAACTAGCCTGTGTTTCAGAGGCAGATCTATAAGGCAAGAAGAAAAACAGAATCAAAGTGAAAGAAACATATACTTTGGTGATTCATTGGCCTTGTAAACCAACTACTTCAGTCTAAAAGACTCTATGTTGGAGTCATTAAAAGCAAGTGTTTCAAATTTCGCCATAATGTTTGAATAAGAAGAATCTCTGCACAGTGACATGTATTGTAAGCTCTGTTCACAGCTAGTGGCACTTCTGAGATTGCATCATGATGGTGCCAAGTTCAGCAATGGGTGCATTCATTGACATTTCCATACTTAATGGCCTCTTAGAAAGTACGCCTCTTTAGAGGGAGCCCGTTACTGGGATAGGCTCCTTTACCTGGTTCCTGTCTACCTGTCTCAGCTTCCTGGCTGTTAGCAACTTTCCTCTGTCGTACTCTTCCCATGTCTTTTCTATGTTGAGGCTTTGACACAGTTCTAAAAGCAATGGAATCCTATGACCCTGAACTGAAACCATGAGTCAAGATGAAGCCTACATCCCTTCAGTTGTTTTCTCTGATATTGTGGTCACACTAAGAAAGTTTGAGCAATACACGGAGATGATAGGAATACTGGTTTTCCTGTGCTATAATAATCTACAGGCAAAGCCCCACTTATATATTCTTCAACTTAATCTTAAACATATTCCTCCTACCTCCTTGCAGCTCCACCCCTTAGCTTCTGGATGCAACTAAGCTTCTATGTTTCACACCCAGGGGTTGGGGGGTAAGGGATGGGAAGGCTGGTGAGATGGCTCAGCGGTTAAGAGCACCAACTGCTCTTCCAAAGGTCCTGAGTTCAAATCCTAGCAACCACATGGTGGCTCACAACCACCAGTAATGAGACCTAAAATCCTCTTCTGGTGCATCTGAAGACAACTACAGTGTACTACAGTGTACTATGTATAATAATAAATAAATCTTTGGGCAGGAGCAAGAAGGGTTTGAGCAAGCAGAGTTGGTCGGAGCGAGCAGAGGTCCTAAAAAATTCAATGCATCTGTATAGCTACAGTGTACGCATATATACATAAAATAAATAAATAAATTTAAAAAAAAAAAAAAAGAGTTACGCCAGATCAGACTGAAAAGGCTAAGTACCAAAATGACCTGGGGGTTGGGGGGGGGAAACACACAAAACTCTCATTCCTTTGGAATGGTGGCTTATGGCTAGAGAGAATTTCTTACGTCCCACAAGGAGACCCCTTGTAATGTGCAACTCTTTTATGTTATCTCAGCCTTTTAATGACCTCATGGCCGACTTTATGAATGTATATTTCTTTATGTCAACCCTCAGTGTTGTAGTCCTTAAGAATAAAAGACCCTTAGTAAGATCATAAAATGGTCTTTTAATGAATTCATTTTTCCTAACACAAAATACTAATCATTTCCTAAGAAATCCATTCTTGAAAAATATGCCTAATACTTGAAAGTGGACATTATAGCTGGATGCTTCCAGGTAGCCTTAGATTATTTGATTTGTTTTCATGGTGAAAATGTTATTTTGAAATTGTTA
Source organism: Mastomys coucha (assembly GCF_008632895.1). Classification (NCBI taxonomy): domain Eukaryota; kingdom Metazoa; phylum Chordata; class Mammalia; order Rodentia; family Muridae; genus Mastomys; species Mastomys coucha. Next base: position 81,086,540 of record NW_022196912.1, on the reverse strand, counting down.
GGTAATTTCAGTGAAATGATGGTCACATGTGAAACTTTTGATTGTTTATAATGTCAGAGTAAACAGAAAGACAAAAGAGGAACTAATAATGTGAGACAAATGAACCCAGTAAGTGAAAAGAATACTGAATTTACATGTTACAATAAAAGTGAGTGTTTTCTACTTTATAGAAACCTGAAACCTGGAGCTGAGTTGGGAAGCTCCCTGAGGCAGCCTTGGCACCTGGCTGGTAGAGGGAGGGTTATTAAAATGCTCATGATCATTTGGTTTAACAGTTTAATGTCAGCCTGACTGACATAATAACTTTATTAAGAAACACAGGAAGTAAAAAATTTCAAAACTCACAAAGTCATTAGTTTAGATATTTTTCTTATTTATTATTCTTTATGATTATTTTATCAAATTTTTACAGAAGATTTATTTTGCTTTTAATTATGTAAATATGTGGCTGTGTGCAAGTGGATGCACGTTCCCGAGGAGGCCAGAAGAGGCTGCCAGACACCTCGGAGCTAGAGTCTCAAGCAGGTTTTGGCCCTCTGAGGTGGATGTTGAAAACTGAACTAAGGTTCTCTAGAGGAACAATAGACTCTCTTGATCACTGAGCTGTTTCTTCAGCCTCCTACATACTTTCTCGACATTTAAAAAAAAATTAGAAAAGACATTCATAACTTTTGCAGGTTAACTTTAAAAGGTAAAGGACTCCAGAAGACTTACATCTTTGATCATTGTTACTGAAATTCTTTCATCATTGTTACACAAATAAGGTGTATTGGAAGTCCTTATAATACTCTACACAATAGCCCTACAAAGAGCTTTTTGACAAAGTGCTTTGTGCATAATCACTAGTCTGGCAAAACAAGGGGAATTTATTCTAGAAAGTAAATTACTTGTAGCTGTGAGAATTTTATTTTGATCTTTTGTTATTTTCAATTCAGCAAGACTTGCTTGATGAAGATTTAAATTGTGGTATAAGCTCATTCTCCTACTGAGAACTTCATTTCCAGAGACCAGAGGACATACAAGGTAAAGGTGGGGATGCTTTGCAAGTTTCTTCTGTATGTTGCAAATGTGATGTGTTTCTTAATGCGTTCGTTTTTTATACTGAATGTGAAAAAGGAGCCTCATGAAATCTCAGACTACTTGATAATGAGTCAAAAAGAAAAAAATTGAACCAAAACCATAATATGACTTGAGAAACCAAAAACTAGTTTGTTCTGGAGTTAATGAAATGGCAGCTCCTCCCTAAAGATATGCCCTTGTTCTAATGCTCTATGGTGGCCTGGAAATGGGACTTCATTGGAAAAAAAAGAAATCTTGACAATTTAATAAATTGATAATATTGAAAAGATGGTATCTGCTGGCTGGCCCAAAATCCATTAAAATTGTTCTCGTAAAAGACTGCTATAGAAGATGAGGAAATGATGCAATAGAAAAAAGCGTTTGTGGAACAATCCTGAGGATGCACTCGTGCAAAGGGCCTTTAATCCCAGGACACCCTAGCAAGGAGGTGGGAGATGTATACAGGAGACTGGGAAAGGGCAAGCCTGGTTTAGGCATCAACAAAGAGACATCATCTCACACAAAATCAAAGGACAAGGGCAGACACCCAATGGTTGTCTCTGATGTCTACAAGGAAGGTCGCCAGAGAATCTGGACTCCTACACATGGAAAAGTGCATGCAAAGACAGATAGACAGACAGACAGACACATATCTAATTATGTATTATTAGTGACACACAGAGGAGAAGGTACAGAGACAAAAGCAGGTGTTGGAGCTTGCTTCTCCCTGCTTAGTGGCCTGACCTGTCTGCTTTCAGCTGTCTATATTCTTCAAGAATGAGAAAATAACCTTACAGTGCTTTGATCCACAAAACACATGATAGTTTTTAGTTCATTAGGATATCAGAGAACTGATGTACAGATTTCCACTTTCATTTGAAACCTAAGATCTGTGGAAATTAAGAGTACTGTATCCAGTAGTGCTAAGACATGTGGACACTGGCTTCCAACACACATCTGGATCTCTGAAATTAAGCCTCAATTGCACTAGTTTATTTAGCTCCTTTATCTTACAGTAACATAATCCATAACTTCTGTTCAGAACATTTATGTTTTTTCTACTTACTTTTATTAATTAAAGCATAGTTGGCAACAAGTATCAAAAAAACAAAAACAAAAACAAAACAAAACAAAAAACAACCCCAAATGGTTACATTTTGAAAGTTTACTGTTTTATATATTTATTTTTTGGATATTGGATCATACCAAAGTCATGAGAGAATATTAGTCTTTTCTATCTTGTTCTCTTTTTTTGTTATTTATTTCACTTTGTTATTTATATCTGTGGTGCTGTGGATCCAATCCTGGGCCTCACACATGATCGTCTAGACCTCTACCACTGCACTGTATTCTGTAACGTCACTTTTCTTTTATTTATAGGCATGAGGTTATTTATCAGACAGTGAACAAGTTCTCAATAGCTATACTCTAATAGAAAATAATTTTTTCTTTGGTAGCCCAGTGGATCCTCAGCAAGGGTGGGGCCTCATGTGTGTAGATCTCTTCCACCATTATTGGCTTTTATGCTGAAATGAAACTCTGAAAATTATTAGAATGAAACAGATTAAACTTGTTCTAATTATATTGAACCACAAGTGGTATTTATTTTCAGGTAAAAATAGCCAATTTTGAATTATATTGAATCATAAAATTAACAAATTTTAGGCTAAAAATGGTGAGTTTTGATGTTTTCATGTGGCTCAAATGTAGCAGTCAATAGGATTTAGTGACTTAAAAACCCCTTGGTGTGTAGAGGAATGGTATCTTGATTATCACTGTCCTCCTTTAATAGGTTTTGCTATGACTTCCCAGGGTTTAGAGTACAATCATTCAGTAGTAACAGAGCCTTCTATGAATAAATCATATACTCTATAACACACTACTCAGAGAAGTAATAGAGTAACCGATAAAATGAGTGATAGAACCAAGAGGGATGTTGGGTCCTGTTCTGAAGCCCTCATTACTGGAAGGTTTCATTTTCTCTAGCCTGAAATGATTCTTATTCTGGTGCTGTCATGAAACAAAACCATAAACATTGATGCATGTTCAAACAAAGTATGGTCTGGTTCATTAAAAAGTGCTTAGTAGCTGACAGTGTACACTCAGCTGCCTGTTTTCATGTGTGATTCAGAGGCAAGGCATAAACATGAATCACAGAAGGGAAAACAACTTGAGGCAGTTATCTTCTGGAATACAAAATGCACTGCCATCTTTGGGCTGTTCTCTAGAATTTTTGAATGTGCTATGCAGTACTTAAACAAATTTAGCTCAAATATTGCAACTCTATGAATAAGGAGAATCCTCACCCATTGTATTAGGATATGTCACCATAATAAAGCAAAGTATGAAAAAAGTAAAGGTACAATTTTTTGTGAACTAAACTGTTTTATGTTACATTAACCTGATTTTAGTTTTTAAATGTCATTTAGTTGTGTGTATCAGTGTGTGTATGTGTGTGTGTGTGTGTTCATAGCAGAACACATACATTAAAGGACAACTGCAGGAATCAATTTTCTCTTTCTATCATGAGTGTTCCAGGGATAGAATTCATCTCATCAGGTCTGCCGGTAACTGCCTTTTCCCAACTTAGCCATCTTGCCAACTCTGACTTCATTTTTAAACATACATATAAGGTACTAGGGAGAAGATTCAGTAGATTAGAGCATTTGCTGGTCTTCCAGAGAGTTACATTTTAGCTCCTAGTACCAACGGTTATCCGACATGCTCTTCAGTAACACAAGTGATGCACATACTGATATATTCAGGGACTCACACATACACATAAAATATAAACAAACTTTTAAAAACACATTTAAAATATTAGTTTTAATTTCTAGAAGAGATAAATTATAATGTGCCTTCTAAATATCATTGGACTATGAAATTCTTTTCTCAAGATGTGTCTAAATAAGTTTAGTAGAAGGCATATTTGATATTCACTGTAGCACACTGAAAAAGGTACATGGAATAAATTAAGCACCGTCACTGTGTTCTTTGAAAAGATAAATTAGTACTAGCTTGCATACGATATCAAAGAATATTTAATAGCTTAATAGTGTGCTTGACACAGACACAGTGGTCTAAAATTGGAAGGTAAGTTTAAAAGGAAACTGTCATTCCACAAGGTAATACCTATTATTATGTGGTTATTCTAATCAAGTTTTATAAAACTTATTGAAATCATTGATTGTGGATTTGAAATTATTTTTAGACTTAAATCTATTCAGTTTTTTGTATGGAAACTATTACATAACATTGATCAGAGATTGTTTTGTTGATCTTCCCCTTTCAGCCAACCAGGGTGCTTTATATGAAATACCTTTAACAACAATATATGCCTACATTGATCATTGATGTTTGTGGACATGTTCTTTCACTCCTTCTGGATGACAAGGATGTCCTAGCCTGATTTCAATCATTTGCTCAAAGCTGGCACTGCCCTCAGTATACTGGGCTCTCCTACATTAATCATTAATGAAGAAAATGCCCCTACCTCTTGCCTACAGGCAAATCTGATGGAGGTATTTTCTCAGGTGAGATCGCTCTCTCTCTCTCTCTCTCTCTCTCTCTCTCTCTCTCTCTCACACACACACACACACACACACACATACACACACACACTCAGCTACATGTATCTCAATTGAAAAAATAATATATTTAGACTCAGAAGTGGGGATAAACAACACTTAAATATTCACATCTTGAAAATAATTAATTATAGCTAAAGTTTTTCTAAGTGTTTTCCTGTGATATATATATATATATATATATATATATCTTCATATAAAATATATAGTATTATTCATGCTGTTTTATTATCTGAAATCTTACGTGCTATACAAAGCCAGTATTTATATGTCATATACCTTTACTACATTGTTCTATGAATTGCTGTAAAGATCATTGGCTGATTATTTCTTGAAGGGTTTACTTAAATCAAGAATATCTTAGCCAGGCGGTGGTGGCGCACGCCTTT
>NW_022196912.1:81067363-81081495 GCF_008632895.1 Mastomys coucha | reverse complement strand
TCATAAAATGGAATACATATGATTTCATTCTGTTTCCAGTAGGTATTAAATTTTTTTCCCCAATTAAAACAGATGATACAGAAAACCTTTATTGCAGTCTCTAGAACTGTTACTTTTTTTTATTAGATGTTTTCTTTATTTACAATATCTCCTTTCCCAGGTTCCCCTCCAAAAGAAAAAAGAAAAAGAAAAGAAAATAAGAAAAAAATAAAAATGAAAAAAAAAAAACCAAAAACTAAAACAATCCCCTGTTCCCTCCCTCCAACTGTTACATTTATGAAAAGAAAATATTTTCTAGTCCTAATGGTTAATTCCCTCATATTTTTCTTTTTCTTTGAAAACCTAGACTATATTCAGATATCATAAAAGAATCTCTCTGATCTTTAAAATAAATGATGAGAATAAGAAACACCTTGTGCAGATACTAGAAAAAACTCATAGACAGCAAGCCATAGTTCAGCAGAAAAAAAATCACTATAAACTGGATCCAGGAACACATGCTTGTGTAATAAGCCGCAGCAGAAAGTTTTCACACAGGGCCAGCTTCTGATGGTACAGAGGTGTCCCTCCACTAACATCAGGACCCATGACCTCCAGAATCCCTCGCCTTTCCATTGGTGTGTCCTCACACAACTCCTTGACTCACATATTGTTTGTCTGGTTCTAAACAGTTTTAGTCCACCAACAATAAAATTACTTTGTACATATGTCTTACACAAGCTAGAGAAGCAAAAAGGCAAGCTGCGTTATGGGGAGAGATGGTTCATCTGTAGCCCCAGCTGTGTTAAGACAGCTTATCAGTCATTGAAAAATACTACTGCAGAGAGGAACGGAACTGATTCATACCGAAAGAACTCTCCCTCTCCAGAAGTCCTGAACATTCACTCTATTGCTGCTTTGTGATTTTCTATTTATTCTAAAGTTATTCATGTACAATTACAATTAGTGTAATTACCGTGCAATTACAACAGTTGCACCTGGAAGTTGCATATAGTAAATACATTATTCTTTCACTTGTGTATGTGTAGCTTGAGACATATTAGTTCATTGGCAATTTCACTGAGTTAAATACTAAAATTATGAGTAGATTGTTCCTAAATGTTCAAAAATATGTAAATACTAAGTTGTATTTAAATGTTTTGTGGAAGTTTAAAATTGACTAGTTGTAATTGTATTTTAATTTTATTTTAATGGGTGATTTTGAATACCTTTGAAAAAATACCCTGAGGTATGATTTAAACATTTAGAAGATTTGCATTGCCATATGTTTTGATGAAAATATTTTAACTTCATAGATTTTCATTTACATTTCATTTTAAAAACATTTTATTTATTGTTACTAATGGACAACAATAGCAAGTATCTCAACTACATATCAAATTGGTTTTATTAAAATAAAGTCACCTAAGCATATTTAATAAAATAAATAACAAGTCATTTTTTTATTTTAAATCTCATCCAAACATTGCTTATTTATCAACAAGATATTCTTAGACGCATATACAGATTAAAATTGCACTGACCTTCTATATAAGCTACATTTAAAATTTTATCTTCATGAAAGTAAGTTCAGTAAAATACAGAGATAGAAATTATCAGTGTCTATAAAATTTCAGTTATTATACATATGTTGTACACAAATATTCTTTTTTGAAATGTAAATGTAAGATATGAACTTGGCATGTCTTTAAGTACTGTGACTATTTTTTTCAGATGGGAAAATAAGAATTCTAACACACACACACACACACACACACACACACATATACGACATACATGCACACACACAAAGAAACAAACATAGACACTCACACATGCATGTGCACACATAGTTATTCCAGTTCCAGTGTGTCAATCCTCCCCTCAAAAACAATGGATAACAACAAAAACCTCAGTATGATGCATAAGAAACTTTCTACTGAGTTGTTGGGTAGCAGAATACAAGATATTCTTCAAAGAATGTAGAACAATTGTTGTTGTCCTTGGTAACCTTCTGGAAGTTGAAAGTCCACATTGCTGAAGATACAACACACTTCAGACATAGGAATCAAGGGATTCATACTCAATCTGAGCTAAACCCACCTTCTTGTAGACTAGTTTTCATAGTACTGGAGGATAACACAGAAGCCACCAAGGGAGGGAAACAATACGTAATTCTGCATAACGGTGATTTTTATGAATCACAATAATGACAAACATAAATATCCTGAGAAGTGCAGTAGTGTCATTTATATCTTGCCAGTAGCCAATGGCTGTACAATTAGACTTAAAGTCCATTTAACAGGGGAGAAATTATTTCTGGCACTACAAACCTAACCTACTACATTTTGTTAGGGAGTTCATGAAGCTCAAAGGAGATTGCTTCTTTCTCAACTTGGTCTAATTCGTAACTAATTTGAGTACAGTTACCCTGATATTCACAGAGAAGTATAGGTCTCACCCCTTATCGGCTAAGCTTGTGATAGAGACAATTACAGAAGACACAACTGGTCAAAACGCAGAGAACATTGACCATGTGGTGCCCAACAGCTATTAATATACCTATAATGTAACCCCTGGACTAAAGGCTCAGGGAGACATCCAGAAAAGAGGTAGAAAGATTGTAAGAACCATTGTACCAGGAAGTCTGCTTTGAGATTTTTGCCTTCTAGACTTGACAGGGAAACTACACCTATAAAATCTTAAAAATATGGTTATTTAAACAAGACTTGAAAAAATGCAAGAAAACATGCCAGTGTGAATACAGGAAATCTCATAGGTCCCCAGCACTAAATGGAGTGTTATAGAATTAGCCACTGCTTAGAGAGGGAGAATGAGTCTTTCCCAGGAATAAGCCCTTAACTGGTTATCTAAAATCAAGTGGGAAGTGTAAAATCATACAAGCAAGACTAAGAGGACTTAGCAGATATATTTATATATTCACATACACATTATATATGTAACAATGATAATGAAGGAATGAATTTGGGAGGGAGTAGAATAAGAAAAGGTGACATGATGCAAATATATTTTAATTAAATAAAAAAAATTGCCAAAAATGCCATTGCCATGTTTCCTTTTGGTATTCATAACATCCAGTTGCCCTTTAAGCTCTCTTTCTTCACAGTCTTGGTGCAAACGCAGCCCACATTTGTGGGTCTTGGTAAAAGAGAGCTCATTGATCTGTTTTAATCCTCTAATCCAATCTGGCTACCTCTCATCCAAAATCCGGGAAACACTTGCATTTTTGTATTGGTCTTGTCCTCAGGGCTTTAGATGCGTTCTAACCTGATGTCTCTCTGGACCCCTTTCTCGGGGTGACTCTTCATGTCCTCTCTTTCTGTTCCTCCTTCTTTGGCTGACAAAAGTCCCACCTTATTCTCTCTATGCCTTAGTTTCTGGCTTTTCCAGTTTTTATTGACAGTGCAGAGGATAAGTGATGAGCTTTTCTTATACAAACTTGAGACAGGTGATTCTTGACATAAGCGTTACGATGCCCTGTCCAGATAAAAATGAGACATGAGGGCAGAGAAATCAGCATTTGAATAACACAGAGATAGTCTTTACACAATGTACAAAAGCATTATGCCTACAATGAATTATGAGTAAATTTTAAGTTGACATGTTCCAGAATGAGAACAACTTAAATAATAATATTTTATCATACTTTATGCCTGAGGGATTTTTAGTAAGAGTTGTTTTTTTGTTTGTTTTTTTTTGTTTTGTTTTTGTTTTTGTTTGTTTGGTTGGTTGGTTTTTCCTTGCAAATATATTTTACTTGATTCCTTTACTTGTACATTTTTACTTTTGTATCTCTGCATCTAACTTCTATATTCTTTCTAATAGTCCTTCACAGTCCATGGAAGTAATAATGAATCCTGGTTTCAATTGCCTAATTATCACTTTTCATCACACACATACACACACACACACACACACACACACACACACACACACACACATGAAAAATTTCAGCCAAACTAGAAGTAGATTCTAGTAAACTTTATTTAAAAATTTTAATATTACCAAACTTGGTCCCAGGTGTGTTTTCTGCTGTTATTTTCTCTTGTTAATATACACACCACTTATGCGGGGTTCACTTATTTTGGTAAATGTAGTTGTAACATAGACGTTAAGTTTAACATTAGCTGTGGATTATGAAAACTTTCCTGATAGGCTTTCTTGTTTTAATTTTGATTTTATGAGACAAGTGATCTGGTTGAATCCTATAAATTATACATCCTGAATAGCACCAAAATCTTAGTTTAATTCTTCAATTTTAGTGAGGGTGCTTAGAACCCATGCTGTTGTTTCTGCATGGCTTTGGCATCAATTGTATATTGAAACACGGATCATATGCCTTGCTTCTCTGTCTTCCTTCCAGAAGAGTTTGTTCTCTGGCTGTGTCCTTCTCTCCACTAAATAATTTTACATTAGCCTCTCGTCATCTTCTTTGCAGCATTTTCATGCAGGGTGGCTGCACCATCTATTATAAATCTCCTCAGCCACAGCATCCCTTCAGTCTGAAAATCACACAACTAGAATGTCATTATTTACTATTCCTCTTTTTGAAGGGCTTGAATTTGTGTTTTCATTAATGTTTTTTTTCCTAGTGCTATAAAATAATTTTGTGTATGTATTTACTTATTTTCACTGTGATTTTTTAGTTTGATTAAATTCACTCCCTCACTTCCAAGGTTAATGTTTATATTTCTGGTAGGATCATTCCAATGAGAAAATTTTCAGCCAAACTAGAAGCAAATTTTAGACTTTATTTAATTTTGTTTTTAATTTTGCCAATGATTTTCTACAGTATTTCCTCATCTTTCAAAGTTATCATGAATAAACAAAAGATTCTATTTCAAAATTCACAGACACTTTGTTATATTGAACAGTAAAAACCATTCAAGATGTCTTATTGGTGTCTGACTCAATATTCTTACTCTTTGCCAAAACATTATTACCCTTAGTATTTAACAACAGCTACATAGTAATTTAAGGCACTTTTTTTCTGACATTGACTATATAGTTAATAGCTAAGTTAAAGATTTATAGGGTGAAAGATTTTGGAAAATTGGGAGTAAGATGGATTTGGAATTTAAATTTCTAGCTTTTGACTCTCTTACCATTTTAATACATTAGTCAACCTTCCAAATATATCTCTGAACCTCAATTTGCCAATCTATGAAATGGTGATTATATTTTCTAATCAACTCAAATATGAAATAGTTCTTCAATTGAAAATATCTTATACATGCTATTACTATGACAGTAGAGTAATGACTAGTATGCAATTTCATGAGAACATTTTGCAATTCTCCAATGAATAACAAGAGCCTGTATATTTGAGACCAAGCAATTGTCTTTTGATATATACTCACATACATACATACATACATACATACATACATACATACGCGTGTGTGTGTTCCAGTATATTGGAGTTTACTCATCAGATGTTCTAGTCCAGAGTTCAAGAAGGGTAAGCTGCTGAAAATTTTGGGAATTTTAATATTACCAGTCATAATTGTACACATTATGATTAATTGTAATGAAACATGGTAAACATAAATTAAACCTCACGAAAAAAAAAAAAAACTAAAGTGTTAGTCAATGAAAGAATGTGCCAAAGAAATGTACACATAGAGCACAATAAGAAAGATGTATCATTCTGTGGCTAGCTCTATTCTGTCTCCTTACAGCTTATTAAATGAAGATTACTGAGAGTTTGAGTCACAGAAAAATATGTACCAAAAATACTATAAGGGATCTAAAAAAAGGTTCCTAACTGTGCAATCAGTGGAGTATAAGATAAAGCAGAAAATTGGTTAAAACTTGAAAATATCAAGATGCAATTTAACACATAAATGCTCAAAACGTTTTCCCAGCAAACTGTTCCTTACTTATTTATCTTATAGTCAAAAACTTATAAATGCCACCACATTCACAATAATCTTTCTGTTAATACTTTTTCTCAGCTCTAATTTTACTCAGTCAACTTTCTTTGGCTTAGAGTTTTAGAATAGTTGTTAATGATTGTTCTAACTACAAATATTAAATTGTGAAATCTTTTAAAGTATTGTATAAAATGTATTTAGCTGTCACGTCATTTGATTATTTTAAGATGAGAAGATTAATGCTCAAAAGTATACATGACTTATACCTTATGAGCCATGCAATCTAAGTTTTCATTGTTCTTTATTAAAGATCACTGGTTGCTATAGTGAACATTTTTTGTTTTCTGGTTTAAGCATCTTCTCCATCTCCCTTTGCACTACTATGCTTCACTGTACCCTTAGGAGTACATACCAGTATATGTAATTTTAAAATGCTGGTCTTTCAGCATCTGTAATAGTAATAATCACTGCTTCTGCCTCATCATCAAGCTTAATTTTGACATAGCCTTTTTATCCTTTTGGTAGCTATATGCCTTCACTGGAAATAAACATCCATAATAAAAAGCACCAAATATCCTTTCTATGGAGGTATTATCCCCCTTTCTCCAGCCTATGGTGGTATTCTATCCTTGTCTCTTGTTTCTTAAGCAACAAGACTTGAAGACAACTATAAATCTAAAAGGTTTATTTTAAAAGTTGGAAAGACAAAGTTTCAGTTATGCACAAGAATTCAGAGTTGGTTTAATCATTTACTGATTGTACACAGATCATTGATTCAAGGAAGACTTGGATTTTCTTTTTTCTTTTTTTTTTTTTTTAGACTTGGATTTTCGCATCACATTTTAAACCCCACTAATACCAAGGACAAGTAATTCCAAGAAACCGATTATTAGCTGTTTTCATTTCTGTCATTTAAAGTTTGATATGCCATTTTAATATCACTTTAATAATTGTTAGGTAAACCAAGGAATTTTAAAACAAAACAGAACTCTGACTTCAATTTCCAGCTGGATGATGACTATGTTTAATTAAAAAACTGAAGATTGAATGTGACTTTTTAATTCAGTGTAATGAGTACTGTTATAAAATTTAGGAATTCTGTAGGGTAAAGTAATGAGTAGGTTTTTATAAAAGCATTAGTGTCCTCTCTCAAGACACACTTGTCCTTTAGGTAAAAGTTACAGAGCGATACAGCATGCAAATACACAGAGACAAGGTTAAGATTGTATCTACCATGACTTTGCCTCAACTTCAGGCAAATTTAAACTCCTCTCAGCAGCAATCTACACATTATTATCTTATTCTGTTTTTTTCTGTCTTCAAACTTTTTAAATATAATTCATATATACCTACATTCATGCACAAGACATATGAAGCTCAGAAGAAAGACCAAAATGTGAATACTTTGGTTCTTCATAGTTGGGGGAACAAAATACCCACGGAAGGAGTTACAGAGTAGATACAGAAGCAAAGGCCATCCAGAGACTGCCCCACCTGAGGATCTATCTCATATACAGTCACCAAACCCCCTATTGTGGATGCTGGCAGGAGCCTTGATATAGCTGTCTCCTGAGAGGATCTGCCAGTGCCTGACAAATTCAGACGTGGATGCTTGCAGCCAGTCTTTGTACTGAATGCAGCGTCACCAATGGAGGAACTAAAGAAAGGACTGAAGGAGCTGAAGGGGTTTGCAGCCCCAAAGGGAGAACAACAGTATCAACCAACCATACCCCCACAGAGCTCCCCAAAACTAAACTACCAACCAAAGCATACACATGGAGGGACCCATGGTTCCAGCCACATATGTAGCAGAGGATGGCCTTGTCTGGAATTTATGGGAGGAGACACCCTTGGTCCTGTGAAGGTTGGATGCCCCAGTATAGTGGAATGCCAGGACAGAGAGATAGTAGTGGGAACACCCTCATAGAAGCAAAGCTGGGGGAATGGAATAGGGGGATGGGGGAGGGAACCCTGAAAGTGGATAACATTTGAAATGTAAATAAAAAGAATATCTAATAAAAAAAGATTTAAATAAGAAAAATGTAGACAAAGCTTTTATAACCTGATGTATTTTATATATTTATTCTGATAGAGGGGATCTTAAAAGATACAAAATCACCATTTACAGTGATGAAACTGATTTTTAATAACAATAATTAATTTTAGTTTTTAAATTAGTGAATTTAATTTTAGTGTTTTCATAATATATTGTTATTAGTTAGTTACTTTCTTTTTGAGACTATAATATTAGCAGACTTGACTCAAACTCTTTCTTATGGCTGAGGTTGGCCAAGGATTCCTAGTTCCTTGATTTATGCTTTTGTAGGCAGATTTTACCCCTTACAACTGGTAAGAGTGGAATGTATTTTTGGTATTTAGTGTCTTGACCAAAACAGCTTAAGCTATAAGTTTATTGTTTATTTTACTAAAAATTTATTCCATTTGTTAGCTTTGAAAAAATAGCAATCATGTTTAAAATACCAAATTTTCAGTTTTATTTAACAGCTCCATCTCATATTCTAGTGAGACGCATGTTCTTCCCAGCCTTGACACACTATAGGGAAGTTATATAATACTGAGCTACATCATAAACATGAGTTAATGTTTAACTTTATTTCATATTTATATTTTTCTTTTCTTTTTAAATTATCAGGTTTTTAATACCATTTGATTTTAGCAGTCTTTATATATTCTAGATATCAAACCTGTTACTGAAGTAGCCAAAGGAATCCTCAGCAGACAGGATGTTGCCAGAGGAATCAGAACAACTGACTTCAAGTTATACTACTCTTCAGAGTTCTCATGGCTTTGCTGCTCGGCCTTACACTGTTACAGGCATTTCAAAACTGCCTGGCAGTTAGTTTACTTCTAACATTTCCCGAGTCGGAGTAGACTGAATCTTAATCCATCAGTCAAAGCTTCATTTTTAATTGAACATCTAAGTTTGTCTACTATATCTTTTAAAGTTTATGTTGACATTGTTATATTTTCTATGTTTAAGCATCTTAATTAAATTATGTGAATTACTTTGTACATATTACTTTATGCTTGTTGTTTAATAAAATTTCTAGTAAAATTGAAATATGTCACAGAATATTTGGCACGGAATTACACAGAGACACTGTTGACTATCCTACAAGACAATTTTCTTTTGAGATAAAATTTCAAAGAAGAAATTCCATGAAGTTGATTAATGTAGTATTCATTCTAATGACAAGCATTTGGGAATGAGAAATTCTTACAGAGGATGATAGTTGAATAACCTGTGGTGTATCCACAGGATATGGAATATGTATGTACATTCACTCCATCTGCTTTCCTCTGAAAGAAGAAACACTGAAAGCATTATTAATAATCTGACTTGAGTTAACTGGCTATGGAGACATCACTTGGCTCTAAGAATTCTTTTATGTAATTCTCATTGTCATTTTTAAAAGAAGTTGTTAAACATAAAAAGCAAAATTCTTTATGATTCCTAATAAAATCATTTTTAGAAAAGTCTCATTCAGAGTTGTGCCAGGCAGTGGTGGCGGATGCCTTTACTCCCAGCACTTGGAAGGCAGAAGCAGGTAGATTTCTGAGTTTGAGGCCAGCCTGTTCTACAGAGTGAGTTCCAGGACAGCTAGGGCTACACAGAGAAACCCTGTTTCAAAACAAAAAACAAAAAAACAAAAACAAACAAACAAACAAAAACCCAAAATAGCAACAACAAAAAACCTCCAAAAAAAAACCCAAAACCAAAACAAAACAAAAAAAATGAAGACGTGTAACCATTAGCTCTTGAATTGGAAGTTCTAGTGCATAATTTTATAAAACACACTATACTATGTTTTAGTTGCTTACATATTGCACAATTTTCCCAATACAACTAATTTTCATCTCACTCTAATTCTCTCTAATCATATGAAATTCCAGAAAATACTCAATTATCAGTAGGACTAATGTACTATAGAGAAGTGTGTGAATATCATTATTCATTAATTTCATATAAAACATACAATTAACACAGTTCTGTTTAGGAAAGTTCACATTTCAACTTTTCTTCTCTAACTAATGTTGAGCCCCATTTGCAGCCCAAAGAGCGTTTAAGACCTGGGTACTTAAAACTTTAGACTGTGTTACCTCACTCAGGATGATATTCTCCAGATCCAACCATTTCCCTATGAATTTCATAAATGTATTGTTTTTAATAGCTGAGTAGTACTCCATTGTGTACATGTACACACATGGTATGCACTCTCTGATAAGTGGTTATTAGTCCAGAAGTTTGGAATACAGGAAGAACAACCCACAAACCACAAGAAACTCAAGAAGAAGGAAGACCAAAATGTGGACACTTCATTCCTTCTTAAAAGGGGGAACAAAATACCCATGGAAGGAATTGCAGAGACTAACTATGGAGCAGAGACTGAAGGAAGGGCACTCCAGCCTGATATAGCTGTCTCCTGAAAGGCTTTGACAGTACTCAACTAGTACAGAAGTAGAGGGTTACAGCCATCCATTGAACTGAGTACAGGGTCCCCAATGAAGGAGCTAGAGAGAAAGGATCGAAGGAGCTGAAGGGTTTGCAGCATCTTAGGATGAACAACAATATGAACTAACTAGTACCCTCAGAGCTCCCAGGAACTAAACCACCAACCAAGGAGTACACATGGTGGGACTAATGGCTCTGGCAGCATGTGTATAGTAGAGGATGGCCAAGTCCGTCATCAATGGGAGGAAAGGCCCTTGGCCCTGTGAAGGCCCTGTGCCCCAGTGTAGGGGAATGCCAGAGCCAGTAAGCAGGAAAGGGTGAGGTGGCGAACAGGGGGAGGGGGAAGGGAACAGGGGTTTGTTCTTGTTGGTTTTTTTTTGTTTTTTGTTTCTTTCCTATTCTTTTTTTTGGAGGGGGAAATTGGGAAAGGAGAAACCATATGACATGTAAATAAAGAAAATGATAAAAAAAACTTTAGACAGTGGCTCGATCCAATACTAATTAAGAATAGAGAAACAAAATGATTGATATGGTTTTCTACTTATGGTTCAATGGCCAAAGAAAGCACAAATAATTCCTTAAAAATCCATTAAAATGTAAAAAACAATGCCCCAAAGACTACGTTATATTGTGTCTTTTTATGTTATCCCTTTGGCAAAGGAAAGTTAAGGACCAACATAAAGTCTTATTTAATGCCGTTGCCTAACTTTGTAGAAATCTTCTCCCTTGTTGAACATCTTTCTACATTCAGTTCTCTGGGAACAGCTCAGATATACTTTCAACATTAGTGTTAGAAAAGGAGCCTGCATTTGCTTACAATATCCTTTCTGCACTTCTCAGTCTACTGTAGACCAAGTCCTTCAATATTATAATAAGTATAACACACATCAACAGGCACTACATGGCATATATCTTGTCTGATCACATATATCACACATGATCCTTATCCTATCAGACATTGCTTGCAAATACATGCTCAAAGAAAGAAATGTTA
The DNA here is from genome assembly GCF_008632895.1 of Mastomys coucha. Taxonomy (NCBI): domain Eukaryota; kingdom Metazoa; phylum Chordata; class Mammalia; order Rodentia; family Muridae; genus Mastomys; species Mastomys coucha. Next base: position 81,070,151 of record NW_022196912.1, on the reverse strand, counting down.
AGATTTTAAAGATGACAATAGCAGAATATTAAATCAGTCAAAGTTATTCTTGCTTGAAATTTTCACTCTCAGTTATTTTTATTCTGTGTATCCTATATGCGACTAACCACTGTGTTCCTTTAAGGAGACTCAGGAACCACAACCGCGGAGCTTCCACACCATTGGGTGACTCTGATCATCCTTTCTTAATCAACAGAAATATGAGCAGATACTTTAATGTCGGAAAACTTAGCAGCAAATATGTGACCCAATTTCAGGCAGTATTGTGATAATTATTTAAAATGATACATCATATCTACAAATTTTACTCATAATCCACCCTATTCATATATTTTGCCTATATTAAATTATTATTGCATTTAATATTGTATTTTTATTCACTGTGTATCTTACACTATTAAATTATCTTAAGTTCTCATTAGAATGAGACATTTTTGTTTATAGCCATCTGATTATAAACAAAGGTATAAAGTGATACATTATGAAAAAGACCAAAGCTTTTAAACGTATGGCTGGAGAATTGCACATCACATAAAAGTTTGAAATTACATCATCATTTCATCTGTACAGACTTCAACATAAGCAGACCAAAACATCCATTTACATTTACGACCAAAACCTAAAAATACTAGAGAAATGCACAAGAAAGATACTTCAAGATATGACATCAGGAACCACAAAATGCTAAGTGTTGCCAGCAACTTGATGAGCTTAGAAATATCACACCTACAGCTGCCCTGAGCTCAGCCAACTCCTATTGATACCAGCTTATGAAACCAACTTCAGCAGGGCATTTTTCCAAACCTTACCAGATTCCTGACACACAGAAAGCATAAATTAATAAGTGTAATCCTCTTTATATTGTATGTTTTATATTTTGTTATACTAATAATAGAAAACTAGTATACACAGAAAACACTTTCTCTTTTTTTAACTTTTATTGCATTATGATGAGAAAAGTTACATGATTTCAATTTATCTGCATTTGTTAACATTTAAAAACATATTTTAAGTAAACAGAATTAAATAGAATTAAATCACATTCTTGTTTCCCTTTTGTACCCCAACTCCTCCCAGAGACCCCCTCTTTAATACCTACAATATCTTTTTTTGTCATATACCTTAAAATTTATAAAATATAACAATAAGAATGAGTACTATAAAAGTTTTTTGATATAAAGCAACAATCAATTTAACAGTGTTATGTAGGTGCTTATCTACAGCAATACTGAAAATAAATATGCTTTTCTCAGTATAAATTTCAAATAACTCCAAACATATTAATTGTATATTTCAAAATAATACATCATTACTAGTACTTTCTTAAATGAACATAAATATATAAAGTATTTTTGTTTGTTTGTTTTATATTTAGTACAATTTAAAGTCTTGGCTCTTTCTGTGGTACAAGCCCAAAATAAGAACAATTTTTAGACATTGGATTTCACTGTAATAAGGCTGTACTTCAATGGCCCTCATATCACCAAAGGATTTTACCTCCATCGTAGCTAAGCTGAGAGTTGACAGTTCTGCTGCACCAAGGAATGAATTGTAGGCATGATTTTTGGATACAGATTTCCTGCTTTGGTCAAAACTATTTGACTTGAGTGAGTGACTTTATTCTCAGCCAACAGAGAACAGGTTACATTCATTTAAGAAACGGTGTGTGTATTAAGATAGTCTATCCATAAAGTCATACACCAACTGTTTCAATGAACAATGGTTCTGCTTGGAGGGTAGCACAGACATTAGGTGCTGGTAAGAATCTGGTTCATTAGCTGTGATGATTCAGAAAAGCATTCATCTCAGAGAAAGAGTAACTTATAAAGTCCTCTTCTTCAACCTTGATACAAGAGCTACAAATTTCAAGCAAAGCATTCAGTCTCATTCTTTGTTGTTCTCTTTCCTACAAGCCACCTCCCAAGTTAATCGTCTATGTCTCCCTTGGGTATATAAATACTTTTAAAATATATAAGCTGTTCTGAAAGCATAGTATAGTGTAAAAACATGAAATAAACAATACTACTAATAGAGAGGCTGAGATAGGAGAAGCAAGATTTCAAGACCCTTATGTTGTACACAGCAAGACACTGTCACAAACAAGCTGAAAATATATATAGATTGTACAATATTGGACCTCTTTCTCCAATTACCAAATTAGAAAGAACATTGGATGACATTCAACAAATTTCTAATTCCTCATATTTTTGGATTTCAATCGCTTAGGATATGTTGGTAATATTAATTTTCATATTAAGATATTAAAAAAAGATATTAAGAAAAGGTAATTTTCACTTCCTGTTGTTTTTGTTGTAACAGCTGGAATTAGATTTGTGTGGATTTGTGGAAAGATTACTTTCTTGCTTCTTCTATAAGGTGCAGTTTTGCTCCTTATGCTGATGTTTTCCATCTATTATCCTTTGTAGGGCTGGATTTGTGGAAAGACATTGTGTAAATTTGGTTTTGCATGGAATATCTTGTTTTCTCCATCTATGGTAATTGAGAGTTTTGCTGGATATAGTAGCCTTGGCTGGCATTTATGTTCTTGTAGGGTCTGTATGACATCAGCCCAGGATCTTCTAGCTTTCATGGTCTCTGGTGAGAAGTCTGCTGTAATTCTGATAGGCCTGCCTTTATATGTTACTTGACATTTTCCCCTTACTACTTTTAAAATTCTTTCTTTGTTTAGTGCATTTGGAGTTTTTATTATTATGTGACGAGAGGAATTTCTTTTCTGGTCCAGTCTATTTGGAGTTCTGTGGGTTTCTTGTATGTTCATGGGCATCTC
>NW_022196912.1:81064047-81066782 GCF_008632895.1 Mastomys coucha | reverse complement strand
ACTTGCTATGGTGGGAGAATTGGGTTCTGATGATGCCAAGTAACCTTGGTTTGTGTTTTTTATTTTCTCAAGCTTGCCCCCTGCCATCTGGTTATCTCTAGTGCTACCTGCCCTTGCTAAATCTGACTGGAGGCTGTCCTTCCTGTGATCCTGGTTGTATCAGAACTCCTCAGAGTCAGGCAGTCTCTGTGATCCTGTGATTCTGGGATCCTGTGACTCTGAGCTTGTTAGAGCACCTGGGAGTGGAGCTTCCTCTGTGTGTTGTGGGACTGGCTGCAGGGCTTGCACCCAAGGTCTGCTCAGGACACCAGTCCAGAGAGACTGGTGAAAACATTCTTTCTTAAGTATAGACCTTGTCAACTATGAAATGATCTGTGGAAATCTAAGTATATACTTCCTTTAGAATTTCATAACTCAGAACTCAATATTACCTTATACACATGTGACAGAATGGAAGTACTTTGAACAACAAATGGCCTTCCCAGTCACTGAGAAATTCCATGTTCCAGGTACCGGGAACCTTCTTCTGATGAAATCTAATGGATGTCTGTATTCCTATACTACTTCTATGTGGTCATTATCATGGGCTCTCTCTCTCTCTCTCTCTCTCTTTCTCTCTCTCTCTCTCTCTCTCTCTCTGTCTGTCTCTGTCTCTCTCTCCCTGTGTGTATGTGTGTGTGTGTTCATATCCAGTATGAGAGTTCTAAGCATTATTTCTTATTTTATCCTTTACATCTGACAATAGTCTTTGTACTAGAGAATATCCAACATCATATCAAATTTTTGACTTATATGTGGCCATGAGCGTTTGTAACTTTCTTTAAGAAACTATACTTACTTTTATAGGTAGCTGTCCTATGAAACATAAAGTTGGTAGAAAGCAGAGGCATTGATGTGTTTAAGAGTATTCTCTCTATCAGCTAAAGTAGTAGTCAGAGTAAACATTCCTAATGGGTGAACAGTCGAAACCTCCCTGAAGAACAACAAAGTTATTAAAAACATTTAACATATTAAATCTAATTTCTCTGGTGGCGAATCCTGGCGGATCTGCCATGGTACCGGGAAACTCTAGCAACTACCTCAAGCCCTTATGCTATCCCTGTTCCAAAAGCTCCTCAGTCTCTCCTCCTTCTTCTCTTCCTCCATCCAACCCGGAAGTCCCACCTACTTGCCCACTGATTAGCTCCTTTATTCATTAGGGAATTTGTTCACAAGAAGTTACCTGAGTACTTGACTCACTCCTTGTCCTCATGAGAGCAGAATTAGCATCAATACACAAACAGACCAACAGCACCAGGCCCATCCACAACATGTCCCCCTTCTGTTCTAATAAAAACAAAACCTTTCTCTCATACATAGAGCTCAGCTATTACCATTTTGTAGATTATAAGGCATAAAATAGATGTAACAGCCAGTCTATCATTTTTGTCAATAAAATAGAACATTGCCATCTATCCTAGGCTAGAAGGCTAAAGACCGAGGCTTCAACTTCCTGACTTACTGGGGTTGTATAGGTAGACAGCAGTCTCTACAATTTATCTCAGTTCTGGAACCTGTGTTAGACTTTCTATATCTTCCGATATGTTGGTCATTTTCAGATTTCTGATGGGGTTGAAAAATTACTGATAGTCTCATAGCCAACCCACGTTATTTACTTTGAAAGAACAGATTTGAGAGGATGGTTTTCAGATGGCATACAATCTAAAGCTAGGACATAAGTCAGGTATAAAATTATAAGTCTTTTAATTAGGACAGATGACATTGTTCTATCTTAATGACAAAAATGATGGACTGAGTGTTAGGTCTACCTTACACCTTATAAATTACAAAATAGTAATAGTTGTACTCAATTCACATTTGAAAGAAAAGGTTGGGGCTGGTGAGATGGCTCAGCAGGTAAGAGCACTGACTGCTCTTCCTAAGGTCCTGAGTTCAGATCCAGCAACCACATGGTGGCTCACAACCACCAGAAATGATATCTGGCGCCCTCTTCTGGTGCATCTGAAGACAGCTACAGTGAATTATGCCAGAGGGAGCACAGCCTGAGCAAGTGGGGCCAGCAGAGGTCCTGAGTTCAATTCCCAGCAGCCACACACATGATGGCTCAGGGCCACCTGTACAGCTACATTGTACTCATACACTTAAAATAAATAAAATAAATCTTAAAAAAAAACAAAAACAAAAAAGAAAGAAAAGGTTTTTTGTTTTGTTTTGGTTTTGGTTTGGTTTTGTTTTCGTTTTTTTTAATGGAAAGGCAGATATGTGACAGGATTTTCCCTGTCCAATTACATTAAAATATTAGTGCAGCAGGAGGCCTGTGATTGGACAGGGAAAAGGGAGGCAGAGACAGAGAGGAGAAGACAAGATGGAAGTGGACAGACAGGAAGAAGAATCTGAACCAGTGTGGCTTTAAATAGTCACAGGTAGGTATGATATCATAAAGGTTAGAATAATTGGGATAATTTGTCTAATCTAGGTGGGCAGATTTTATCATTATCAATTGGTTCTGAAATTATTGTATTGGCATCTTATGAATTGAGAATTTAATGATATATAAATCTGATTGGTTAATTATAAAAAATGAAACATTTAACATATATAAAGTTTGCAACACATACTATGCTAATTAGTATTTCTATTACTCTTCAAATATTGACTAGTTTTATATCAACTTCATATAAGCTAGAGTCATTTTGGAATAGAAAATCTTTTTTTTTTTGTAGCTTTTTTTTTTT
>NW_022196912.1:81061966-81063100 GCF_008632895.1 Mastomys coucha | reverse complement strand
GCATGTGTCCTTGTTACATGTTGCAGTATTTTTTGGGTATATGCCCAGGAGTGGTATAGCTGGGTCTTAATTGAGTAAATTCTCTCATCTGATTGGACAATTGGTAAGCCTGTGATGCATTTTTCTCATTGATGATTGGTTTGTGAAGGCTCAATTCATTTGAGAGTAATGTCAACACTGAGCAATTGGTCTTAGGTTGTATAAAATGTAATCGGAGAAATCCATGGAAAAGAACCTGAAGTTCCTCCAAGGCTTCCATTTCATTTCCTGCCTCATTTTCCTTACCTGCTTGAGTTTCTGCCCTTGATTTCCTTTTATGGTGAACTGTGATATGGGGTTTTAAGCTGAAATAAACTATGTTCTCCCTAAGCTGCTTTTGGACATGGTGCATCTTCATAGCACTAGGACCTCTCAGACAATGCAGTACAATACAAGTGGAATACTCAGAACCTGTTGTTATTACCATCAAATCCATTGTTGACACTAAAGCACACAGAGACACAATAACATATCTCAAATTCCATAGCTATGAAATTGCCAAATACAAACCATGCAATGTGTTATCATGTTCAGGGCCCCTCACTACTGTACTGCAATATGCCTAGCAACATTGGCTTTCTCCTGCTTTCCTCCCAGTATATATGGAAGGCAACATACATGTTCACAGATATTGTCAACTGACTCAAAGAAATCTGTCTGTAGTCTTTGAAAACTTACCTAAGGTACCATTTCATTGTATCCTATATGAAAATGATCGAACATAAGTGCCATCTAGAAAGTTACTATGCTATTTAGAAATCACGTGTGTCACAGTTTGTTACAATGACTATCATTGCTACACAGTAAAATCTTCTCCTTACAAGCCCATGGTTCTTGCATGTTCAATTATAACTCTGATTGATTAAAACTTTGACATAAACAACCCTGGTTTCTACATTAAGACACTAAAATAAATCAGATAAAACACCAAAAACTTTAAAATATATCCAGTTTTGTTTCTTTTACTACTAATTTTAATAGTATCAGAGCTATTTCTCTTCAAAAACAGCTATAAGACACCTTCTTATTTTTATTTTTTTTAGATATTTTCTTTATTTACATGTAAATTTCTCCATTCCCAGTTTCTCCTCCAAA
>NW_022196912.1:81052100-81053427 GCF_008632895.1 Mastomys coucha | reverse complement strand
ACTCGTGGGGCCTGTGCCTCTCTGTTGTCTGCTCCCGGCTTAGGAACTCACTGGAGAGAAGATGGCCCTTCTTATTTTTTTAATTAATTTATTTTATTCCTTCACTTTACATCTTAATATCCTTTCCTCCCAGTACTCCCTCATGCAGATTCCCTCCCTAATCTACACTTCCCTTCTCCTTTCCAAAAGTGAGGCTGCCTCTTGTTAGCCCCCGACTAAGGCCTGATTAGGTGGACCATTTAGGGGAATAGGATCCACAGTCAGGCAGGTTAACAGACTTGGGGACAGCACCTGCCACAGTTGTTAGCAGACCTGCATGATGACTAAGCTGATCATATGCTATGTATGTGCAAGGGGCCTAGGTCCAGCCAGTGCTCAGTCTTTGGCTGGTGATTCAGGGTCTGGGAACCTTCAAGTGTCTAGGTTAGATGACTCTGTTCGTCTTCCTATGGAGTTCCTGTCCTCTTCAGATCCCTCAGTCCTTGCATCTCTTCCATAAGACTCCCTGGGCTTCATCTAATACTTGTCTGAAGGTCTCTGAATTTCTTTCCATTGGCTTCTGGGTGGAGCCTCTCAGAGGACAGTTATGCTAGGTTCCTGTCTACAAGGATAACAAAGTATCATTAATAGTGTCAGAGATCAGTTCTTGCGCATGGGTTGGGTCTCAATTTTGGACAGTCATTGGTTGGCCATTCCCTCAGTCTCTGTTCTATTTTTGTCCTTGCACTTGTAAGCAGGACACACTTTTGGTCCACAGTTTGTTGGTGACTGTTTTTATACTTCCATTGGGAGTCTTGCTTGTTAGAGGAAGTAGATGCTTCCAGATCCATATCCCCAACTGGTAGAAGTCTTAGCTAGAGTTGCCCCATGTACATTCTAGAGCCTCCACCCATCCCAGGTTTCTGGTAGGACATATATATTTATTGCTCCCCCACCACACTGATTTCCCTTCTTTTGACCCTGCTCTCCCTACATCTAATAACCCCCTTTGCTCCTCTCCTTATCTCTTCTTCCATTCAGTTCCCTATTCCACCTACCACCAATATGATATCTACTTTGTTTCCTCTTCTGAGAAAGACTCAACCATCCTTCCTTTGTTCCCCCTTCTAATTTGGCTTCTTTGAATCTGTTGATTATGGCATGGCTATCTTTCACTTTATGGCTAATATCCGTAATATGTGAGTACATATCATGCATATCATTTTTTCTGTTTTAAATTTATTTTTGTTAGATATTTTCTTTTTTTTTAATTTTTATTAGATGTTTTCTTTATTTACAATATCTCCTTTCCCGGGTTCCCCTCCAAAAGAAAAAAGAAAAGAAAAGA
>NW_022196912.1:81032582-81051967 GCF_008632895.1 Mastomys coucha | reverse complement strand
AAAAAAAAAAAAAAAAAAAAAAAAAACCTAAAACAATCCCCTGTTCCCTTCCCCCTTGCCCTGCTCACCACCCCAACCTCTCCTACTTCCTGGCCCTGGCATTCCCTTACACTGGCGCATAGAACCTTCATAGGGCTAAGGTCCTCTCCTCCCATTGATGACCGACTTGGCCATCCTCTGTTATGCACATGCTGCTGGAGCCATGAGTCCTCCCATGTGTACTCTTTGGTTGGAGTTTAGTCCCTGGGAGCTCTCCATCAACAGAGGAATGGATACAGAAATTGTGGTACATCTACACAATGGAGTACTACTCAGCTATTAAAAACAATGAATTTATGAAATTCTCAGGGAAATGGATAGGCCTGGAGAATATCATCCTGAGTGAGGTAACCCAATCACAAAAGAACACACATGGTATGTATTCTCTGATAAGTGGATATTAGCCTAGAAGATCAGAATACACAAAGTACAATCCATAAACCATAAGAAACTCAAGAAGAAGGAAGCCCAAAATGAGGATACTTCATTCCTTCTTTAAAGGGGGAACAAAATACACATGGAAGGAGTTGTAGAGGCTAACTTTGGAGCAGAGACTAAAGGAAGGACAATTCAGATTCAGAGACTACTCCAACTGGGAATCCTACCCATATTCAGTCATCAAATCTACACACTATTGTGGATGCCAACAAGTGCTGGATGACAGGAGTCTGAGATAGCTGTCTCCTGAGAGGCTCTGACAGTGCACGACTAATACAGAAGTAGAGGCTCACAGCCAACCATTGGACTGAGTACAGGATCCCTAGTAAAGGGGCTTGAGAAAGGACCCAAGAAGCTGAAGGGTTTTCAGCCCCTTAGCATGAACAACAACATGCATATCATTTTAAGTCTGGGTTTTCTCACTCAGGATGATATTTTCTAGTTCCATGTATATGTCTGTGAAATTCATGATGTCCTTGTTTTTAATAGCTGAGTAGTATTCCATTGTGTAAAGAAACCACATTTTCTTTATTTACTCTTCAGTTGAAGGACATCTGGCTTGTTTCCAGTTTCTGGCTATTACAATTAAGACTGCTATGTTCATAGTTAAGAGAATATCCTTGTGGGATGGTGAAGTATCTTTTGCATATATGCTCAGGAGCAGTACAGCTGGATCTTGTGGTAGAACTATCCCCAATTTTCTGAGAAACTACCAAATTAATTTGTAAAGTTCTACAAATTTACACTCCCACTAACAGTGGGGGAGTGTTCTCTTTGTTTCACAACCTCTCCAGCATGTTCTGTCCCTTTAGTTTTAGCCACTCTGATAGATGCAAGGTAAAAATCTCAGAGTTGTTTTGATTTGTATTTCCCTGTTGACTAAGGATATTGAGCATTTCTTTAAGTGCTTCCCAGTCATCAGAAATTCCTCTAATGAGACTTCTCTGTTTAGCTCTGTACCCCATTTTTAACTGGGTTATTTGGCTTGTTAGTTTCTGACTTCTCTAGTTCTTTATATACTTTTGGATATTAGCCCTCTGTCAGATGTAGAGTTAGGAAGAACTTTTCCCAATCTGTAGGATGTCATTTGTCCTATTAATGGTGTCCCTTGACTTACAGTAGTTTTTCAGTTTTATGAGGTCCCATTTATTAATTTTTCACTGTAATGCCTGATTCATTGGTGTTCTGTTCAGGGAGATTTCTCCTATACCAATGAGTTCAAAGCTATTCCCCACTTTCTGTTCTATTAGATTTACTGTAACTGGTTTTACGTTGAAGTCTTTGATCATTTGGACTTGTGTTTTGTGCAGGATCATAAATAGAGATCAACTTGCATTCTTCAAATGCAGATAACCACTTAGTCCGGCACCATTTGTGAATATTCTCTCTTTTTCCATTGTATGGTATTGCCTTCATTGTCAAAATCAAATGTTCATAGATGTGTGGGTTTATTTCTGTGTCTTCTATTCAATTCCATTGTCAACCCTCTTTTGTTTCTAAACCAATACCATGTAGTTTTTATTACTATTTATGTATAGTACAGCTTGATGTCAGGGATAGTGATACCACCAGAAGTTCTTTTATTGTTCAGGATTGCTTTAGCTAATCTTTTGTTTGTTTATTTGTTTTTCTATATGAAGTTCATAATTGCTTCTACAAGGTCTGTAAAGAATTTTATTGGGGATTACATTTAATCTGTGTATTGTGTTTGGTAAAAATGGCCATTTTCATTGTGTTAATCCTACAGATTCATGTGCATGGAAAATCTGTCTTCTGATGTTTTCCTCAATTTTTTTCTCTTCTATGTATTTCTTCTTTTATTGTTTTTTTTATTAGATATTTTCTTTATTTACATGTCAGTAGAAGACTGCAAAGTTTTCCTCAATTTTTGTCATATAGATGTTTTCCTTGCTTGGTAAGAGTTAGGCCAAGATACATGATATTTATGGTTATTGTGAAGGGTGTTTTCTCCTTAACTTCATTTTCAGCCCATTTATTGCTTGTATAGAGGAGGGCTACTGATTTCTTTTTTTTCTTTTTTATTAATTAGATATTTTCTTTATTTACATTTCAAATGATATCTCCTCTCTTGGTTACCCTTCTGAAAAAATATCAAAAACAGGAACAAAAACTAAACCCTGCTTCCTCCTCCCTATACCTGCTCACCAACCCACTCTTTCCCACTTCCTGGCCCTGGCATTCCCTTCACTGGGGCATAAACCTTTACAGGATCAAGGGCCTCCCCTCCCATTGATGACCAACTAGGCCATCCTCTGCTACATATGCAGCTGGAGCCATGAGCCCCACCATGTGTGATCTTTGGTTGATGGTTTAGTTCCTGGGAGCTCTGAGGGTACTAGTTAGTTCATATTGTTGTTCATCCTAAGGGGCTGCAAACCTTTCAGTTCCTTGGGTCCTTTCTCTAGCTCCTTCATTGCGGACCCTATGCTCAGTCCAATAGAAGGTTCTGAGTCTCTACTTCTGTATTATTCTGACACTGTCAGAGCCTCTCAGGTGACAGCTATATCAGGCTCCTGTCAGCCAGGACTTGTTGACATCCACAATAGTGTCTGGGTTTGAAAATTGAATATGGAAAGGATTCCCAGGTGGAACAGTCTCTGGATTGTCCTTCTTTCAGTCTCTACTCCATAATTTGTCTCTGCAACTCCTTTGATGGCTATTTTGTTCCCCCTTCAAAGAAGAAATGAAGCGTCCACACTTTATCTTCCTTCTTATTGAGTTTCTTGTGGTTTGTGGATTGTATTTTGGGTATTCTGAGCTTCTGGGCTAATATCCGCTTATCAGAGAGAGCATGCTATATGTGTTCTTTTGTGATTGGGTTACCTCACTCAGGATGATATTCTCCAGACCCATTTCCTTAAGAATGTCATAAATTCATTGTTTTTAATAGCTGAGTAGTACACCATTGGGTAGATGTACTACATTTTCTGTATCTATTCCTCTGTTGAGGAACATTTGGGTTGTTTCCAGTTTCTGGCTATTATAAATAAGGCTGCTATGAACATAGTGGAGCATGTGTCCTTATTTCATGTTGTAGCATCTTCTGGGTATATGCCCAGGAATGGTATAGCTGGGTCCTAGTTAACTTTGTATCCAGCCACTTTGCTGAAGATGTTTATCAGCACAATTCACCTTTACAGGCTGTGTCCTTCTTATATATTTTATATTAAATAATTGGATTGTCTTCCTTAAATATATCAAATTAGAGATTGCACATCTGTGTATTGTTTTCTTCCTTTAGTTTCCTCTACTTCTTTAAGAAAGTCTATAGCCTTGATAGGTTCCTGTCCTATAGTAAAGAATGTGGGATCCCAGCACTTTATTAAACATTAAATATTTCCTCAAGGATTCTGTATTACTTTCCATTCCCCATTCACTGCCTTTTCCCATCCAAGATTTATAAGACAAATAAAGCAGTTATTTTTAAAGTACATCAGAATTACTTGAGAGCTGTTAAGTGCATAGATTTTTTTATTCTAATGAGCTATCTTTATATATTAGAGATAGATGTTAGAGATTTTCATGTTTACAAACTTCAAGGGATGTTGTTATTACTGCTTTGTGGACTTCATTTTCAAAGCAACTATAAAAGAATTTAGCTCCATTTTAGGGATACTGGAATTATGTTTAAATATCCATAATTTTAGCCTTATAATAAGTGCTGTTTTCTAAAACACCTAATTAGAACATAATAGGTGTGCTCTAAATTTGAGTCATTATTACAGTCGACAGTATACTTGATATGGGAAATTAGGAGTTTCTGTAATTCACGAAAAACTGGAGACTCTTCTCTCTTAAGATTCTCTGTTATTTAATTTAAAAAGACATGCTAGCAAGAGACAAGTCATGAGCACATTGTCTTGCAAGTAGAGATACCTAAAGACAAAACTACTAATGAGATAAAAAAGTATCTTTTCTTAATAGTTTCATGAGGATGTTGTCATAGAAGAGGTATCTTAATAGTGTAAAATACAGGTGAACGGGGCACTGAGCTTATCAAGAGGCAAAGAAGAAATTATTTTTCATTGGCATACAAAATTTAAGTTAAAATGTCATTTTTGTTCTCTGTAAAACATTTAAAATTATTTCTATGAGAGTTTTATACAGGGTATTTTAAGCATATTTACTTTTTCCATCTTCAGATCTTCCCAAATTCACACCCTTCCCAACTTTGTGCCCAAAACAAACAGACAAACAAACAAACAATAAACACATAAACCCCATAAAATCTCATTGTGCAAGTGTTCATGGATGTGTGACCATCCACTTCAATTTAGTTTAATTACTCCCTCTCGAAGCAGCCAACAACTGCTAATAACTCCACCCATCATACACAGCCTACTGAGTCCAACTGAGTCCAATTAATGTTGTCCATACGTACATGTGTTTAAGACTGATTACAAGGAATGGGCAAAATGATGTTTTCATTCCTAGAGGAAACTGATTTTCTTCCCTCAGGAGCCATTGATTGACTGTAGCTCTTTAACTAGGGGAGAGGAACTGTGAATTATCTCCTCTAGTGGTTTGAATGAGAATGGCCCACACAGGCTCATACCTTTGAATAGCTGGTCTCTAGTTGGTAGAACTATTTGAGAAGGATTAGAAAGTGTTGCCTTGTTAGAGGAAGTTTGCCATCAGAGGCCAGCTTTGAGGTTTAAGATCCCTCTAGTCATTCTCAGTGTGATATTTCTCTCCCACCTGCTTGGGGTCCAAATGTGAGGTCTCAGCTGTAGGAACAGCTTTAAGCAGTCTTTAACAGTTTCTTTTATAACTTACCTTAGCCCACTGTGTTTTGTCACAGCAATAGAAAGTTAAAGTATCTACCTCCCCTCATCTGTGTTGGCAAGTCAACTGATTTGGTCTTGTGCATGCATCCATATTGTTGAGAGTTCATGGATACAATTTTCTTGTTTTGTCTAGAAGACATTCTTTCACAGATGGTGTCCTATTCTTCTGGCTCTTGCAATCTTTCTGCTCTCTTTCCATGATGTTCCCTGGTCTTTGGTGTTAAATGTAGTAAGATGTTCCAATTGAGTCTGGGCATGCCATGGTAATTTGTACTCTACATATTGATGGGTTATGGATCTCTGTAATAGCACTTATGTTGCTTAAATAACCTTCTTTGAGGGATGATAAAAGCTACTTTTACCTGAAGGCATAATGAGATGTATTTAGAATATAGTTAGAGATTATATAGGCTTAGAAATCTGTCAGGAGTAGGTTTGCCTCTAAGGTTTATAACCTCCAGCCATAGCCATAGCCATAGCTTCTTTACTCTATTTATGTCTTGGGGACAAATGTTAGCTATCCTTTTGGACTTAAGAAGTTTCTTATTTTTAATAGTCAACATATATAATGTTGTAATCTGTGACACTTATAGTAAAATCTAAAACTTTGAAATTCTTTTGAAAATATCTCTTTAATATAATAGATTTCAGTGAAACTGAATTCAAATCTAAGTATATTTGGAAATATATTTTAAATATATATTTGCTATTTACACTATTTAATGCTTTCTCCTTCCAGCATTATTTTTGTTTCTATGGATATTTTTCCAAATTTCAATAATAGAAGATTATTAGTATCACTGAATGTTATTCTTATAATGAAAACCTGTTGCTTCCATATTCTGAATACTTGTTTCTTTCTCTGTGCTTCTAAGAAATGAGAATTTAGAACAAATAGTAGTAAAATTAAATATATATTGCTGTTGTGATAAAATTATTTTATTAATTCTATAACTATTATATTACCCTAAGTACTTGAATTAAGTTTACTTAGAAAATATGGAATATGCAAAGAAAAAATGTTTTAACTATTATTTAATTTAAACAAAACATAGAAATTATAGTTTTGATTTTCATAATTAATAGTGGTCAATGAGACAAATAATTGAAGAATGTTTGGATTTATTGTGTACCCTGTCTTCTATATAGGCCTGAACTTTTTAAATTAACTTTCAAAATTTTAAGCACTGTGAAAAAACTACTACAAATGTCAACTTCCCTCCTGAGATATCAGTGTTCTACCTAGCTATGAGGCTAATTTATTACCATTTAAATGTTGGCTTTTCAATACTATCTTAAGCTTTTTTTCATGTCTTATAAAATAGGAAATTTCAGAAACTCCAGGAAAGTACCTTCTCTATTGATATCAAAAAGCATTGTTGAGTATTGTATATTATAGGGACCATATCACTGGAAAGCAACCTGTGAAAACCATAGTTCAGTGAGGTAGGATCCTGCTAGTGAAATGGAAGGATGAAGGTGCTCCCAAGTTAGGGTATGGAAGGGAGGACCGAAGCACTACCTCCAACTTAATGATCCAAAGAAACCGCTGATAGTAAAGTCCAGAAGCATACTTCATGGTGCTAGTTTAGTAGAAAAATGTTTTTATATTATTTGTATATGAATTCCCATGTATGTGTTGCTTAAGTACTTACCCTTATTCCTGAAATTGTCTCTAAGAATTTATAAAGTTAAATTGGTGTAAAATATAAAATTACACAAGGGGCTCTATGCCTCTGAGAAATTCCTAATTTATTTCTCTACCCTTCATTATTTAAATTATTATGAGAAATATATACCATTTAATTTCATATTCTGATTCTTTCACATAACAAGTCAATAACAGAAATTTAATACTAGGCAATGAGGGACTATTAGACATAATTATGTATAAAGTAATACTAGAATAAATTAATTTGTATATATCCATAAAAAACTAATATATTTTTATGGTATTTAAAGGGTATAAAAAATTAACACACTGTACATTTTAAATTAAGTATGGGATATGTTTTCAATAGGAAAATGACTTGGAGATTTAAATCAAATCATATCAACATAAATTATGAGGCTACAGGCAATGACAGGATTTAAATAGGATTACATTTACAGAGATTGCTGACAACAATTTATTTGCCACATATGTGATTCACTAGTGAAAAGTGTATTTTATGGAAATTATGACTTAGAACTTAGAGTGTCAGGACTTAGTATGTATTGAGACCAAGTAATAAATGCCAGATCTTTAACATAAGTATTCAAAAAGTAATTTCTTAGGACATATTTGAGCAAAGTATCATGAATTTCTTAATAGAATTTCTTGGCTGTGATAATTTGTCTCTAAGTCTAATAGTTAAGTAATTGTGACGAGTATAGACCTTTGTTACTTACATGAATCTTTACCCTCTTTAAATTAAAATTGACAAACAAGTAAAACAACTAATGATCACAGGAACACACAGATCTTAACTCTGAGCTTCCCACCTTTGCTGGGAGAAAAGAACTGATCGCAGGACAGTAGTTTATACAACAGCTCCAAGTTTCAAAGGAGTTTGAAATGATCAGTGAAATGACATATGTTAAAAGCACCTGGTCGAAAATGTTAAAATCCACGGAAATTTTTGGCTTCAATGTTGAAATTGATGATACAACATGCACCTGAGTGTAGATCAAAAGATTTGTTATTCATGTAATAATATTTTCTTTGGGAAGCAAGGAAGAATCTCATATTGGTCAGAAAATGGCTTGAGATGCTGTTATAGGTTTGTATAGTAGTAAAAGAGATGCCGTGCTTAGAGATCCTACAGCTACATGTTTGAGACACAAGTGTTATAAATCCTGGGAACTCAAGCAAAGCAGGTAATCAAAAGTTAGTCAGTATCTGATGTTTGAATGAGGGTAGACTTCAAGGCCCATCATTAATCTCATTCAACCCTTTAAAAAGTCTTTTGAATTCTTTGATTTAAAATTCCAACAGAAGTTTGAAAGTGATTTTTATGAAAAGAAAAATCACATGATACCTGACAATGCCTGAGCTAATATGAACAACGTATACAATAATAATATAATGTGTTGCCTAGTGAAGTCAAAGATATGTCTATATATGTATACTGTTTATTTACCCAAAAATAAAATCACTTAACGACACATTACTCAGGGTCTGATTACCTTAAGTATGTAATATATGACTTTATATGTGCCTTTTGTTATATAATGAAACATAACTACCCTCAGAAGTAATTTTCAGGAAGAAAGAGTTCTTTGGGTTCGTGGTCACAGGGGTTTCAGTTATCTGGGATGAATATCATGAGAGATGTAGTTAGAGAACTTTGACTACTTAATTCACAGGAGAGGAAGAGGCATCAGGATGAGAAGGAAGAGCACAAAGGCAATGACAAAAATGATGGTAATGATGAAGCTGAAAAAAGATAAAGTGAGTGGAGACATGGATACATCATGTTCCTCAATGACAAATCCCCTGAAAACTGTTGGTTCTAGCTAGGCACTATTTCTGGAAGTTTCTACTACTGTCTCCATGTGGATATCCCTACCACTAACCCACCTGACCTCTCAACTCCCTGGGGCCTCCAGTCTTTTGAGGGTTAGGTGCATCATCTCTGGTTGAACACAGACCCTGAAGTCCTCTGCTGTATGTGTGTTGGGGGCCTCATTTCAGCTGGCGTATGCTGCCTGTTTGGTGGTCCAGTGTTTCAGAGATCTTGGGGGTTCAGATTAATTGAGACTGCTGGTCCTACAGGATTGCCCTTCTTCTCAGCTTCTTTCAGCCTTCTCTAACTCAACAACTGAGGTCAGCTGCTCTCTCCATTGGTTGAATACAAATATCTACATCTAACTCTTTCAGCAGCTTTCTGGGTGTTTTAGAGGGCAGTCATGATAGGTCCCTTTTTGTGAGCACTCCATAGCCTGAGTAATCAATCGTGTCAGGTCTTGGGACCTCCCCTTGAGCTGGATCCCACTTTGGGCCTGTCACTGAACTTTCTTTTCCTCAGGATTCTAACCATTTTCATCCCTGTCTGTAGGCTCTCTTCAGCTAATGTTCTACACTGAATATTGGACAAGCCCTTATTTATACTTTCTTTTTTTTTTTTTTTTTAGATATTTTCTTTATTTACATGTAAATTTCTCCTTTCCCAGTTTCCCATCCAAAAAACAAACAAACAAACAAACAAAAACAACAAGAACAAACCCCTGTTGCCTCCCCATGCCTGCCACCCCACCCTCTCCCACTTATTTGCCCTGGCATTCCCCTACACTGGGGCACAGAACCTTCACAGGGCCAAGGTCCTTTCCTCCTATTGATGATTGAATTTGAAATCCTCTACTATGCACATGCTGCCAGAACAATCAGACCCATCATGTGCAATCTTTGATCGGTGGTTGAGACCCTGGGAGCTCTGAGGGTACTAGTTAGTTCATATTGTTGTTCATCCTAAGGGGCTGCAAACCCCTCAGCTCCATAGGTCCTTTCTCTAACTCCTTCATTGGGGACCGTGTACTCAGTTCAATGGATGGCTGTGAGCCTCTACATCTGTATTAGTCAGGTACTGTCAGAGCCTCTCAGGAGATAGCTATATTTAGGCTGCCTTGTCCTTCTTTCAGTCTCTGCTCCATCCCTCTGCTTATCATAAAAGCAAACTGCAAGCCTCTTAAATTAAAAAGTGTGTTTAAAGTTTACATTTACACACCAGTACAAGTCATTTCACATTGATAGTAGTATTTAGTAAAGACTTTTCACTCATTTGTAAATTAACTTCATGTATAATTAATATATCTATTCCTTACTTCAAAATTATTTATTGATTTTTTTTACTTTCTTCTGTTTGAGCTTAAAAATAAGCAAGTAAGTCAACAAATAATAAAATGATATGTAAATAACTTAATATCTTGTTTAGGGGTGGGGAGCTCTGGAGGTACTGGTTAGTTCATATTATTATTCCTCCTATGGGGCAAACCCCTTCAGTTCCTTGGGTCCTTTCTCTAGCTCCTTCATTAGGGACCCTGTGCTCAGTCCAATGGATGGCTCTGAATATCCACTTCTGTATTTGTCAGGCCCTGGCAGAGCCTCTCAGGAGACAGCTAAATCAGTCTCCTGTGATTGGGTTCCCTCACTCAGGATGACATCCTCCAGATCGCTTAGTATTTTTGATCCATGATTGTTCATGTTAATGGATAGGAAAACATTTCAAATCCTCAAGTTCTTAATTTTATTTATTACTAAAAAACATAAAAAACTGCATATGCATGCTCATGCATGCTTTAGTGTGATGCTTTACACAATATTTAGCTATGTTTATGACTCATAGTTAATGCATTAAATGATTGTTGTACAGGTGTTTACATTCATGTGATGTGTTGATACATAAATGCATTAAGTGAAAATCAAAGCAATTGGCAATCTGAAACTGACAATGTTTTCTATTTCTTTGTGATAGGAAAATTTAAAACTGTGTCTTGATGATGTTTTAAAATATGCATCACATTGCTTTTAATCCAGTCTTCCTAGTGTGTTTAGAATAGAAAAGTTCTCCTTTTTGAGATATTACATTATGGCTATTGGCCCACTTCCCCCCATTACCTCTACCTCCTATTCCAGGGCTACAATATGTCCAACAGTCCAAATAATCATTTAAAAATCCAATCAATTAAATTTTGCAGATTACTCGAGAGCCTGAATAGCACTAGCAATTTTTCTCCTCATTTTGTCTTAGCAATAACCTAAGTTCCACACATATTACTCAATCACATTTTTAGTCAGTTAAGAGTTACTTCATATCATTAGTTCACATTCATTGAACTCAACAGGAGAAAAGCACTCAGTAGTAACTGAAGGAATATGGTGGTAAGCAAGTCAGATGATTTCTAGACTAAGAAACTTGATCTAAATGGGGAATATGTTAAGTAAGCAGGTACATACAAATCAGAGTTATATAACACAGTATTAGCCAGTGGAGGATTTATCACTGCTGTCAGCAAGTAAAATTTCTCATCTGCACTGATATATTAGTTATGACCCATAGGACAAGGATGGATTAGCCAAGTGAAAAGAAGAATTAAGGGTCAAGTGTATTTCTGTGATACACAAAGACATATGTGAAGGCACCATATTTCTGAAAGGTAGTTTAACTTAATACTTCTGAAAGGTAGTTTGAAATGGATAGTAAATTGTATAAGACTGGAGAGCAAAAAATAATCCTGTATTTTACTTAAGAGCAATTAACAATTTAAAAAGTAGTGAGATGTATCTGAGACTCTTTTTTCCTTTCATGCTATTGAAAACTTGTTTTTAAATACCTAAAAACAAAATATAAAGAGATTTAAATTTTTTTCTTTTCATTGAAACTCTAATCATAGACTGTTCCTATAATCTGGACACAGAAATACAAATGTGAATAATCCTTTAATCATACTAAATCCTAGGACTTTTAGAGTTGTAGTAGAGTTATACAAGAGAATGTCCTATTAAAAATAAAGAATGAGGTGTGGAGATGCTCAATTCTTAAGAACACTAAAAGCTCTTATAGATTACCTTGGGTTCAATCCCCAGCAGCTTCATAGAGACTCACTAGTATTTATAATTCCAATTGCAGGGAATCCAACACCTCTTATAACTTCCATGGGGTCATGCATGAGCATGGTACACACACACACACACACACACACACACACACACACACATGCTCATTCATGCATGTACACATAAACACACATATATACTTACTCAAGAACACATACATATATATTAAATAAAAAATGTGAGTAGATAATTGTAAACATGAGACATTTGAGAGAAAATTTGTACTAAGTGTGGAGCTAAACCCAAAATAATTGAAAAAAGACAGAAAAACAGATGATTAGATAGCATTTAAATTAACTATTAAAATTGGATCCAGTGAAGAAAAGGTAGATGATTTATTATTATTAATTACCACTACTATTATTACTAGTACTATGACTACTACATATTTTGTAGGTCTTTGTAGAAGAATTAATCCAGAAATATGGAATATAGCAAACATCTTTAATACCTTTGGCTGGAATATACCACACCTTTAGTATATACCTCTAGTCTCAAACAATGACTTCTAATAGGGGAGCAACAAACTGTCAAATCAGAGGAAGATTTGACAGAATGAGTCAGAGATAGGATACAGCCAACCCTCAGAGAACAGAAAGAATGGAGAAGCTACCTATGAACAGTGCAGGGAGAGAGTGGAGTTGAGTTTGATGCAGTTCAGTTGAATCCAGTTGAGTTTAACTGAGCTCATGCAGTTCCATTAGTCAGTGCAGTTTAGTGCCTGGAGTTCAGAGGCAGTTTTTCCAAGCAGAACAATTCAGTCAGAAGCCGAAAGACACCAAATTGAACAATTCAGCTTGGAGAGGCATTAGAGACAAAACAGTTGAGTTAAACCAGCCAGGTAGAGTTCAGAAAGAGCTAGAAGGAGTAAGGGGTAAGGGGTAAGGGATGAGCTTACTCAGCAGTAAATTTCAGAGACTGAAACATTCTAGGCTTAGGTGAACAGACTGAGCATTGAAGCTGAAGCCTTGAAGGTTGGGCTTGCAGAAGTTTAGATTGCATAGAGGCTAGAAGCTTCCAGGCCTAGGCCTAGGGATAGATAGATAGAAACACTTTGGTCTCAGCCCAAGTTATGTATCCATAAAGCTTGGGTATGGTTCTCATTTCATCTCTTCATCTGAGGAAATAAAAGAGACATTTGCAGGTCTGAATGATTTCAAATATAATAAAACTTCAAATGGAAAAAGAAATGAAAGAATACTGTAATGATGTTAGAGGTTGTAAGAGTAGAGAACACTGTTCTGATCATCCAGTTGTGGGTCCTGAGCTTTGTGGTAAGAAATTAGTTCAGGACTTAGTTTAGCATTTTCCTTTAGTTGTGAACATCTTCAATTATATTTTGCTCCCATATCTATGAAAGAAACAAAGCTATTTACTACATATGAACATAAATGTATTTTAACAATAAGCTCTGTCTTTGGCTGATGGATCTATTTTAGGGTATCTATCCCTTGCCATTTCACTTCTTATGGTAATTATGGAAATTTGGGCTTTTGTTTGGTAGGGTATCCTGTAGAAATTAAGTATGTGTCTGTTATTGTGATGGTCTTACCATGGTAAATCTGTAATGCAGTTTTAGAAGGTGTCACTCTGTTGGCTTCAGATGCAACTGGGATGTTTTCATTTGAGGGAACTTTATCAAGTATCAGTTCATACTTGTGAGAAGATTCCTTGCCTCTTTCTGGCAAGTGAAAGCACTCTGCAAGTGACTCAAGGAGTTAAAAGAATAAACTTGTAACCTAAGCTGGAGATAAAGTGATGTTACAATGTAAACACATTTAGTGTAAGAGTTTGTTAATACACTGATGTTACAATGTAAACACATTTAGTGTAAGAGTTTGTTAATACACTACATGTTGTTTCTCTTAAATGGATCGAGTCTACTAACACATTACAAAAGTTTATGAATCCAATAAAAAGAAAGAAAGCACCTGTCACCCTAGATACCCCAAACTACAACTGCTAAGGTCTCCTATAAAGATGTTTTAAATGTAGACATAATTCAAGATAGATGCATTATGAACTGCTAATAATGCATCGTTTGTGAGACCAAGAGTATGAGGAGAAAATAGTTATGAAAATGATGTTAATTTTAAGTAAAGTTAATTGTGCTAAAAATAGATGTCATGCAATAAAGTTTTAACTTAAACATACTCCATGTACTTTTACTGTAAAATAATATTTTATTTTTTTTTACTCTGCTCTCTTACTTTATTAGCTTGTACTTTCCCTCACAGATCAAAGTTTCTGAATATTTTGAAGAACAGAACTGACCTTAATTTACTAGTAAGTATATTTATCGAAAACTACAAACACATATATTCCTGATTAAAGTACAAGCTATAAAGGTCATCTGAATTTAAAAATAATAAAAATATTATAGCATCACCTTCTGTCAGGAAACAGTTTTCTTTTTAAAAGCCAAGTGTATTTTTTCTTTTTGTATAGTCTTTGGTTATTCTGAGGATTCAGAAAGGTTCAGAGTGTTTGTTGGAAATACTTTTGAAATGTGGAACTCATTATTATTTTTTTATAGTGAAGGGAGTGTGTACCTGGTAAATTTATTTTCTGTGTATAATTCAGATAAAATACTGAATTAAAGGGAAAAAAAGAGATTCAATAAAGGATCTCAGACACAGAAAGCCATAAATACTCTTTGTCCTTTTGATTTCAAGAAAGCAAAAAAATAGAGGTTCAGTTGAACTAGCAGGTGGACAACGAATAGTTCACAGGGGCAACTCCATCACCGTTTATGTATATGAATATACTATATGTCGACATAACCTCAATTATTAAAATACAGTATAAAACTCCAAATGAATAATTAGTGTCTAAGAGATAAAGTGCTCCAAAACCAAGAAATGTGATATGACTTTCAATATTCTTTCTCTTAACACAAAAGAGATTCCAATAGTGTCAAATGACATGACATCATTTAAAAAATATTGCCAGTACTGCAAGCAATTTTATGTCTAATGTATATCATAATATCCTCATTATGTCAGAAAATAAAATCAATTAGGCAAGATTTTCTTTGAATGTAAATGCTACAATGAGCTCTTCAAATGTTTGTAGAGTGAATAATTATGCAATCGCCAGTATCCATAAAAAGCTTTAAAAAGCTATTGTAATATAATTTAGTTTCGTAATACAACCTTAGCTCTGTATGAATAAATTCTGTTCCTTTTCTAAATGATATTATTAAAAAGAATTTTTATGTTGTAAGTGATAGAGGCTTTTTTAAATTGCTAAAATATTGCTATGCAGAAAGAAAATCAAACCAAACAGCAATGACATCACTGAAGTATGTACCACATGTGCATCAATACATTGCCCTGGTTTGCTTGACTGATTCCTTCATGTC
This sequence comes from Mastomys coucha, assembly GCF_008632895.1. Taxonomy (NCBI): domain Eukaryota; kingdom Metazoa; phylum Chordata; class Mammalia; order Rodentia; family Muridae; genus Mastomys; species Mastomys coucha. The sequence goes on along the minus strand of NW_022196912.1, from coordinate 81,036,723 downwards.
ACACTCCAGTAACCACGAGCCTATGAATATTAAGTCTACAGGCTAATTGCAATTTATTGAACATGTCAGAGAGGCAAAACTTCAGTAAATCAAGTCTAAGTCTGTGGGTAGATTATAACGTCCTCCCCATCCTCTTAACCAACTGATGGCTTCTACTTTCAGCCAGGAAACATTACAGATAGTTCCTTGAATATCTGTGACAGAAGAAAAATGGTTCGAAGACCAGATGATCCTGTTTTACAACTCTTGCCATGAAGATTAAAACCTCTACTTCCAGCAATGCACAATTTCATTCTGTTTCAGGGAGTATGACCCTGAACTGAACTTCTTCAGCTTGCTCAACCTGAATTTATAAGAGCTAGTGACAGTCTCCAGCAAGTAATGAAAGAAAAAAATAATAATGGAGAGACAGCTGTTTGCCTTCGTAAGCAGGCTATTGATGTTGAGACAGGAAAAGCTGAGGCATGTTGGATTGAAAAGGAAGTGGCCCTTAATATTTGCAAAGGGAAATACCCTAGTTCTTTGTTGATTTGGAGGCAACTGCTGGCAGTTGAACCAGGGGTCAGATGGGGGATGCTTATCCCTGCAATGCTGGCACATGACTGGTTTTGAGGAGCTGACTGTCTTTTGCAGCACATTGAAAGCTGTATTGTACTATTCATCTACTTATGCATGACATCATTTGACATATATATATATAGAAACATTACAAATTGTAAAGTGCGACTATTTGGAATGCAATGCTATTACTACTATCCCCTTCTGAAAATAGACTTTGAATTACTATTCTACTCATGATATTGAGCACTCTGTGTTTAAAACTTAAATATAACAAATTAGGAAATTCCCAAGGACATTATACATTTTTAGCTCATTTTTGTTCTTTTTACAGTAAAATTGGCAATATGCCAATATATATCCATCAAACTGACACATTCCCATAATCTGTCACAAAGACAAATCACAAAATGACAATTCTAATTGAATTTTGTATCTTGATTATCTGTAAAATACAATATTTAATTTTGTGTAGGAGACATTTACCATGGTAAAACAACACCACCACCACACTTCCTGCTTTCAATGGAACATATCATTTGTGACATTTGTGTCATTTGTGACAGTTCAGATGCATACAGCACTCTCTTTGGAACAAATGCAGAGCCCTCCCTCTATCATATTTCCAATACTAAAATCCCCGCTGTTCAAGGAATTTGAAGTCTAGTTCACTTATGTATGAAGAGTAGGAGACCAAAATAGAACTATATTGTATAAAGACTGTGAACAGATTTTTAATGCAACTGTACTTGCACTTGGGAAATATTACTTCTCAAATGTCCAGGTAAATTAAATTAACATTTTCCTGCATTTCTGAATGCTATAATTTTATGTGCACTTTTCTCTATCCTCTCCTGTCTCTCTTTTCTCCAGGTCTCTATTCACACCCCAGTCCCTCCCTCCTTTTATTTTTTCTACCCTAAAGTGAACTCCAGCTTCTTTCCTATCAAAATTCAACAAAAATGTCATTGAAATTTAGAAGATAATGCGTTTATTTCTGCTACAATGTGATCTAAAACATAAGATAACACAATATCAGCTAGTTATCTTAAGAGATTACAGAGAGAGAGTTCAGAGCCAACTCTCCAAAACCAACGCCTTGAAACAGTCTGAAGACACAGCCTATTTATGTGGAGTATCTGCAAATACCAAGTACAGCTGTCGGCTTAAATAAGGGAAACAATCACCCAGCATAACATTGGCGAGTGTGGTAGAAGTTATCTCTGGTTTTGAATGCTGCATTTATTAAAAAAATTAATTAGAATGCCATTGTAGCCTTAATTTCTATTTATAATATCTTATGTGATAATTTACCTCTCTACACATAAGAATAAGTTCAAAAGAAAATTTTCTAGTTGAGTAATTATTCAATTATTATAAAGAAAAAGTAAGCACGTGTACCTGTTAACTGCGGAGAAAAGAGCAGCCAAAGATTACAGAGATGAAAGAGCACATTTCTGCAGACAGAAATTGGTAAGAGATTCTGTTGCTGCCTCACGAGGAAACCAACAAAGTTCCCGTGGAGTGTGGCAGAGCTTTACAACAAAGAATGCAATGGATGTGGAGCGTGAAAACAAACAAGTGACTATGGTAGCTATGAGGGCGCTGATCCTATGTATGTGCAACTAGTATCTTCTGATGATCATAAATTAGATAAAACACGGATTACATGAGGAACAATAAATCCAGGGAAAGGCAGGTCACAGTGGGCAGAGAACAAAAACAATGAGATCTACTTAGATCCTGTCACACGTGCTATTCAAAGTACGCATGTCTGTGGTACTGGGAGCTATTGGACAGGAGTCGGGGAGGATAGGAGATTGGGGAGTTGCAGAGGTGGGAAGGTAGTTGGGGGAGTGGGGGTTAGGAGGGTGTGGGGGTTGGTGGGGTGGGAGCAGGCCCAAAGCAAGAGTGGGGTCAGGGCTTATCCAAATCCCAGAGATCTAATCCTGAGATTAGCAGGAGTAGGATCACTCTCTCCCTACCCTGGGCCTGTTATTTCTGGTGCAAGTAGCCCTGTACGCCCACATTTGCCCCACCACAAGAGGTCATATAGCCAGGTTAAACTCCTCTTGCCTTAGAAGGTCATGTCCTAGAATTTTTCCTTATGTTAATGGTGAGTTCCCAACACCGTGGCTCTGGCTAATGATGTACACTCATTCTGATAACCTGTACTCATCCTCCTCTGCCCATTAAAATGAGCTGTCTCATTGAAGCTGCCTCCAGAGAGTCTGTTTTGGAGGTTGCTTAGCTCCAGGCAGTGCCACCTCACTTCCTGTACCAGGATCCACTGGTTGTGATTGAGGTTAGAGTGGGCAGTCCCGGTACTACCAGCCAGGCTAGGAAGAGAAGCATGAACAGCTCAAGTATTATAGCTACAAGTTCCACTTCTCTCACAGCTCTCCCAAGATTCCCTGTTTCCCAAGTGCACTGAAATTGCACTGCAACTGTTGAGGGCTACAAACTGCCTAGGTTGTTAAATAGAAGTCATGGAAGTAACTGCCCTTTTTTTTTTTCAGCAAATAGAAAGGATGGGCCATATGTAAGGCCACAGATTGACATCTATAGATTAATACAGTGAAATCTGTAGAAAAACCCAGAATTAAGATATAAACTGTTTGTTTGTATTCTTTTCAGGTTTTACCACTTTGTATTGGACAGTTTGAGGCTGATCCCTTAAGAAGAGTGACTGTCAGCAGTTTTTAATTAGCTATTCTTCTTCATCTAGGGATAGGGCCTTCTGGGATATTTCCTCATCCATATTGGTAGTCAACAGCAGCAGTGGTCAGGTCCTGTTTAAGAAGCCAAATTGTTGAGAGTTTATGGGTGTAGCTCTCTGTCCTGTATATGTATATGCGTATATATATATATATGTATATATGTATGTATGTATATATATATGTGTGTATATATGATACAGTCTGACAGCAAATGTTCAGATTCTCTAACTCCTACAAAACTTTCACATTTCTTCCTTGATGCAGCACTAAATGGACTCCCAGTTGTATTTTGGTATTTATTCATGAATAAATAACAATAATTATTAAAGTGAAAGAAGCCATGAACTTGAGAGGGATTAGGGAAAGGGAACATGGGAAGGGTTAGAGGGAAGAAAGGGTGGTATAAAATGATGTCAATAAAGCACAAATATATGATATTGTGAAATAAATTAATAATAAATATATTTCAGTTCTAACACAAAAAGCCTCAGTATTACATATGTGATGACAAAAGTAACCCACTCTTTTCCATCCCTTCTAACATTGTGTCTGTGTATCTCAACAAAGGCCACACAATTTTTCAATATTTTCATATGAAATCCAGATAATCAGTTTATTTTGTGATTAAGCATTTTATATTTTTGTAAATGAACACAAATAAAAAAAAGTCTTACTGTTTTGTTTGTGGTACATTGCTACATTTCGTTTTGTAGAACAGGATCTTACTTACAGACATCTTTATTTGCCACATACATGCTGAGATTTCAGATGTGTGCTACCATCCCAATTACCAAGCATTTCTTTTTTTTTGTTTTGTTTTTTTTTTGATATTTTCTTTATTTACATGTAAATTTCTCCATTCC
>NW_022196912.1:81008520-81022515 GCF_008632895.1 Mastomys coucha | reverse complement strand
TGTGACTCTTGGGGTCTGTGTCTCCCTGCTGACTGTTCCCGGCTTAGGAACTCACCGGAGAGAAGATCCCAAGCATTTCTTGACAAGGTTCTATTAGTATATAGAAAACTGTGATTGCTATATATCATCCAATCAAGGTAGGATTTCAGGAAGTATTATAGAGATAGCCTAAGGAGATAATTTAATACAGAAAACTGGTCACACATTTGGTTTGAAATGCTGGGCAGGGAAACAAAACCATAGATACCAGTCTTAGGATTAGCAAAAGAAAGAAACATTTGGGCTGGGAGCAGATAGATCCACAGATGAAGGACTTTACACTGCAGCTGCATGCTTAACATTCTAAGAATAAAATCTGTTTGCTTCTCAATCTTATCCAACCAAAAGAGGAGGCAGTTACAGAGGGAAGGGAGGCAGTGCTGTTAGCCCACCCGGATGTTCTAGTCCCCTGACGCCCTTGACGCAAGGGTTTGATAACTGGCTGCAGGAGTAACTAGAGGAGCAATTATCAACACCATCTGCTGGTGCTGGAGCCAACAGCCATTGACAGGACACTGACATCAAGAACTCTCTCTGTCTCTCTCTGTTTCTCTCTGTTTCTCTGTGTCTCTGTCTCTCTGTCTGTCTGTCTCTCTCTCCTTCGCCACTCAGTGGCCTTCAGTGAGCACATAGGATTCCAAATATCCAGGGTCAATGGAATTTGTAGAAATCAGGTTGCAGAGTCGAGGGCAAGGACAGTGGCTTTCCAGCTGAACAACAAACAATAGCTTAACTATTGGCACATTTAGTTAGCTGAAATCTTTAAATGAGAGTATCAAGTAATAAAAAATCTCCTATGAATGTGAAGTATTTGAAATGTTTTAGTTATCCTTAAATTTTTTTAGATTACATTTCATTTCAATGTTGCTCTTCTTGCACAAAAACACTTGACATAGTGATGGTGATGACCAGAGGAGTTGTGAAGCCACAAGGAGCTCAGCGTCACTAGGGCATTTTGAATTCCACAGAAACACTGCATGACTGGTATGGTATCTCTGTTTCCGTTGTATGGCTTAGGGACTACATGATGGCATGTGAGAAGGAAGGATAATCATAAAATCAGCAAAGCAAAAACAAACTAAACCCAGCCACAACCTAGAATCCATGAGCATACACTAAGGCTGTCACTAACTGAACATGCGGCTAGGCATGCCTCACCCAGCTAGCATAGCTCCTCTATGGCAAGGTGGAAGAGCTGGGAGTCTGACCCTGACTCCCAGAGTGTGGGAAACTGTGGAGATCAGAGCCCCCGAGAGCGAGTGGCCTCGTAAACAAAGCCTTTATTTGGCCAAGCTTGCTGCCATTGGTTGCTTTTGCATCTGGTGACCTATCCACTTTTGCTACGTAGCCCATTGGGATTGGCTAAGCTTGGGAGTACTCAACAGCCGAGGGTGGGCCGGGAGGCAGAGCTTAAGTAATGGCTCCAGAGAGGCAGGAGAGGGAGAAGACGAGAAGCAGACAGGAGGAGCAGGAGGGAGAAGCATTGTTAAAAGTTTCCTGAAATAAACTGCAAAAGGAAGAGCTCGTGTCGACGATTCTTTCTTGCCGGATGAGGAGGACGTAACAGGAAACCACCAAATCACCAGCTCCAGCATTCTCAGCAGAAAAATATGTAGCTGCTGTTTGACTTCCACACTGAGGCTATCAGCATAAAAGTATTATTTATTTATTTATTTATTTATTTATTTACTTATTTATTTATTTATTTATCTATCTATCCTCATAACACTTTTACTGATTCTCTAGGAGTTTCACATCATGGACCCCAATCACAATCCCTTCCCAGTTCTGTGTCCTCTCCCCTTGTAATCTCTTCTGTCAAAAGAAAAAGAAAAATAATAAGAAAAACAAAACAAAACAAGCAAAAAAACCCCAAACAAAGATAACAAAAAAAACAAATAAAGTAAGTCTACTTTGTGTTATCTATATACTCACTGGACCATGGTCAATCTCTCAGTGGCCTGCCCCTTAAAGAGGACTGAGTTCTTCCCTTCCCATAGCTCTGTCAGAGTCATCAGTTATCAAGAGCTGCTCTTCAGCATCCCCATCATACTTGTTAAGAGGTCTCCTTAGTGGCTCCCTCTCTAGGCTGTTACTTTTGGCAGTAGGCTGATTGGGGATAGAGATTTTCACAGAAGTTCTTCCCTCTCAACTGCATGTCTGAAGACATTGATATTACAGCAAAAGTAGCCTTCTTGCTCTTCACAGTCAATGGAAACATGGATCATGGGCCTCCAGATGGTTGCTGGCAACAGCACAGACCATGAACACAGTAACCCATTTGGAGTGGGACCACTGACAAGGCCCTTAGAGGCACCCCAGACTTCAGACATCACCATAGCCTCAGATGGCAGTGGAAACTGCTCACATCAACCTGGCCCTCGGCAGCAGTACCGACCTGGAGCATAACTAATGGAAATCCATTTACATCAGGCAGCAAGCAGCACAGACCATAGACATCCACATAGCCTTTGATGGTATGTGACATCAGTACAGACCCTGGTTACAGTAGGGCCTCGGATCCTGACACGGCCCTCAGTGTATACAAGGATTCCAATATCACCATGGCCTCATGTGGCAGCTTAAGCACCCCACATCAATATTTCTCCTCCCCTTCTCCACAGTGGCTTGGCCTTACCAACATCAATGTCGTTTCAGACTTCAACACAGAAACAGATATCTGCATGGTCCTCAGTGTGCCATGGACATTATTCCTGCTCCAAGTCAGGGTGCAGGCTGGCTTGCCCAGAGTGGGGCGTGGTATGGCAAGGCAGTGCGTGGGGCTCAGTTGCTGGCTCTTCCACCTCCTGTGCACCCACCTATTTACTTATTTTTATTTAAAGCTCATAAGAATTTGAAAGCAGCATCGACATAGCGAAATGAATTTGTATAGAGTAGGTAAAAGATGCTTTTTAATGTCAAAAGTATTCTAAATTGAGAATCTTGTGATACTACACACATTTTAGCTTAAGAAATAATTACAAGTTACTAATTAATAGTAACAGTAGACCTATACACTATTTGAAATACATCATTTTAGTTTCTAAAAATTTTTTCTGAGCATTTAGTAGCCTGCTTTTGTAAATATGATAAGCACAATGTGATTACAAAAGAAATAAACTGTAACTTATGTATTTCATATATGAATGGCTCAATGGTAAAACAAAATTATATATGGAAGTTATGTGTCTTTTTCATTAAAAGCATACACTTCAGTTGACATTAGTGAAAATTTTTGACAAAAGGTTTCCCTCAGGTGAAAATATGCAGGTGATTTTTTTTTTCAGTACAGCATATAAAAGATTTCAGAACTTTTTAAATACTTGGTATTTTTAAGGACCTAATAGCCCTTAGGCTAAGCTTTGCTAGAAAGCCACTACAGGACTATAAAAGAACAGTAAAATAATGATATTTTCTTCACACAAGACTCTACATTTATTTTTATTTAAGAAATAAAGTCTGAGTCACTACACATAGATGCTCTGTGCAGTAGGTGTCACAAACATTAAAACATCACAATGCTTCCTATAAAATACCACCCAAAGCACGTTTCCCATGCACCCCTGTGTTCCATCCCTATAGCACCCAGAATGAACCTTCTGGGAATACATAGGACTCTAAATAGAACACTCAGTGTTGCTTCTGCACCTCTGTCTTTAGCAATCTGATATACTTTCCAGGCTTCTCACCATCTTATTAAACATTAGTAAAGGGAATGTCAGCAGGCACACGGCCCTACACATGCACGTCTAACTCTGTAAATTAAACATGCTTGGCATGCATGAATTATTTATTCCTGTTTGCTTTTAGGTGCCAGCAGGTGAATGTTCAGAAAAGAAAGAAAATGAATGACTTATATATGAATCAGGTTTATAAATTATATAAGCCAAGCCACTGAGTCAGGGAAAAGATAAAATTAAATGTGCTTGAGAGACTATACTCCAAGAATTTCACAGGATAAAAAAGAATGTGAAGAACAATTGAAAATAATAATTTTTGAAGTCTTAAGGTTTCTCAGAAATACATGGATATATAAAATTAAATACAATGTAGTTCTAAAAATACTGCTAAGGGAATTTTCAATAAGGCATGTATTTTGGATAGTAATATAGTAATAATATAAATTGTTCAGTTTTGATCCTTGTACTATGAGTATTTATAAGAATAACTGTATCACTAGAAAATGCACACTAAAGTGTTTAGATTTAAAGGGAAAAATAACTGCTTAAGCAGTTCATATAAGTGTGTGTGTGTGTGTGTGAGTGAGAGAGAGACAGAGACAGAGACACATAGAGACAGAGACACACAGAGAGAATGAGACACACCCAAAGAGAGACAAAGACACAGAGAGGGAATGAGAAAGCAAGTGAAGAAAAGTGTACTATCTGTAAAATCTGGATAAGGACATATAAAGGACTTATTTGTATCATTAGTTTATAGTTTTTGGTTATAATATTATTTTGTTTAAAAACTTGTATTTCTGAATACTAATTTCACGGTGTTAATTGACAACATCGTGAATAATGGCTTGAAATGAAATGTGAGCTTTATATAGCACAGTGTTATTAGTCACCATTTTAAGTACTTGTGACACACTGCATTCTTGCAGACCTGTATGCCACTTCCTAATATTCTCATGGCAATGCATTATATGTGAATTAAAGTTACTCTTTAGTTCTCATCGACTTTGGGTGACTTTAATTGATTTTTCCTATTAATGACACCAACATTACACTCACCAAAAGGTCTTGTCAATTTAACAGAAAGAAAATTCATAGTATTCCCATGTATTTTTCCTCATTAAAATTACATTATGGGAGTAATGGTTGTCTTAAATGGGTATAATTATTAATAAGAAAAGTGCACATATTAATTTTAAACCTTAATGGCTGCAGCACTTTTTGATTTTCTAGAAACAATGTAGGCATACTTGCATGAATTTCAATTCCCTTTAACTCATACTTCTTAATAAATCTATAGGAAACACAGGGCAATGTAAGACAGAGGTTATAGGAAGGGAACCTGCACACAGCTTGCAAATTTCTGCATTAACTTTATATTACTAGCTGTGGCAGCTTCTACCTGTTTTTCTCTCAACAAGAAACACACTGCAATAGTATACTCTTCTTCATGAGCCTAGAAACTCAAAGGTTTCAGCATGATATTGTTAATAAAGGTTTCATTAATGTTGAAGTTCTAATTTTCTTCCTCATTTTTCCTTTAGATTCTGAAGCAGCTCAACAGAACCCATTTTGGTAGTTTAAATGTATAAAGGCAATATAATAATATAAAATAAATCAATCTATTAAATAGATTCATTATATCATTTCATTAGTGCTCATTTATCCTCTAGTAATTCACTCAGCCTTCAATTTTAATATTTCATGAAAAGTAGCTTAACTGCAAAAACAGAAGTTCTCTTCTTTTTCCTCATTAATTTTGAACTTTCATGTATCTCAAAAGGATACAGTAAAAAGAAAAAGATTTCAAAATCCATGCACCATCATTTAAATCCTGAAATTTGTCACACAAAGAGCTTAACTATATTTTAAAATATCTCAATGTCTGAATGTCTATCCAAAATATATACATGTTGTACCAGCTTGTAATCCCACCAGCAATGGAGGAGCCTTCCTCTTTCTCCACATCCTCACCTGCATTTACTGTTACCTGAGTTTTTGATCTTAGCCATTCTTACTGGTGTGAGGTGGAATCTCAGGGTCGTTTTGATTTGCATTCCCCTGATAACTAAGGATGTTGAACATTTCTTTAGGTGCTTCTTAGCCATTAGAGTTTCCTCAGCTGAGAATTCTCTGTTTAGCTCTGTTCCCCATTTTTTGATAGGGTTATTTGGTTCTCTGGAATCTAATTTCTTGAGTTCTTGTATATTTTGGATATTAGCCCTCTATCACATTTAGGATTGGTAAAGGCCTTTTCCCAATCTATTGGTTGTCCTTTTGTCCTATTGACAGTGTCCTTTGCCTTACAGACAGAAGTTTTGCAATTTTATGAGGCTCTATTTTCTGAGTCTTGGTCTTAGAGCATAAGCCATTGGTGTTCTGTTCAGGAATTTTTCCCCTGTGCCAATGTGTTCCAGACTTTTCCCCACTTTCTCTTCTGTTAAATTCAATGTGTCTGGTTTTATGTGGAAGTCCTTGATCCACTTGGACTTGAGCTTTCTACAGGGAGATAAGAATGAATCAATTTTCATTCTTCTATATGTTGACCACCAGTTGAACCAGCACCATTTGTTGACAATGCTGTTTTCCCCCCATTGGATTGTTTTAGTTCCTTTCTCAAAGATAAAGTGACCATAGGTGTGTGGGTTCATTTCTAGGTCTTCAGTTCCCTTGACTACATTCCATTGATCATTCCATTGATCTTCCTGCCTGTCTCTGTACCAATACCATGCAGATTTTAATCACTATTGCTCTGTAATACAGCTTGAGGTCAGGGATGGTAATTCTCCCAGAACTTCTTTAATTGTTGAGAATAGTTTCTGCATCACTTCTCAGCCTTTGGCTAAGATCAAGTGAAGAATAGTTTTTGCTATCCTGGTTTTGCAAATTTTTCTTTCTAACTCTATGAAGAATTGAGTTGGACTTTTGATGATGGAGATTGCATTGAATCTGTAAATTGCTTTCAACAATATGGCCATTTTTACTGTATTAATTCTGTCAATCCATGAGCATGGGAGATCTTTTCATATTCTGAGGTCTTCTTCATTTTCTTTCTTCAGAGACTTTAAGTTCTTGTCACACAGATCTTTCACTTGTGTGGTTAGAATCACATCGAGATATTTTATATTGTTTGTGACTATGTGAAGGATGCCGTTTTCCTAATTTCTTTCTCAGCCAGCTTATCCTTTGACTAGAGGAAGGATACTGATTTGTTTGAGTTAAATTTATATCCATCTACTTTGCTTGAGTTGTTTATCAGGTTTAGGTGTTTTCTGGTAGAGTTTTTTGGATCGCTTAAGCATACTATCATATCATCTGCAAATAGTGATATTTTTTTACTTCTTCCTTTCTAATTTGTATCCCTTTGACCTCCTTTTATTGTCTAACTGCTCTAGCAAGAAATTCAAGTGCTATATTGAATAGATAGGGAGAGAGAGGACACTCTTGTCTAGTCCCTGATTAGTGGGATTGCTTCAAGTTTCTCTCCATTTAGTTTGATATTGGCTACTAGTCTGCTGTATATTGCTCTTACTATGTTTAGGTTTGGGCCTTGAATGCCTGATCTTTCCAAGACTTTTAACATGAAGGGATGTATAATTTTGTCAAATGTTTTTTCAGCATCAAATGAAATGATCATGTGGTTTTGTTTTTTTGAGTTTGTTTGTATAGTGGATTACGTTGATGGATTTCAATATATTGAACCATGGGCATCCCTGGGATGAAGCCTACTTGATTGTGGTGAATGATCATTTTAATGTGTTCTTGGATTCGGGTTTGTGAGAATTTTATTTAGTATTTTTGCATTGATATTCATAAGGGAAATTGATTGCAAGCTTGTACAACTATTCTGGAATTCAGCTTGGTGGTTCCTCAGAAAATTGGACACAGTACTACCTGAGGACCCAGCTATATCACTCCTAGGCATATACCCAGAAGATGCTCTAATGAGCATGTAATAAGGATACATGCTCTACTATGTTCATAGAAATCATATCTGCAATGCCCAGAAGCTGGAAACAACCTAGATGTCTCTCAACAGAAGAATGGATACAAAAATTGTGGTACATTTAAACAATGGTATACTACTCAGCTATTAAAAACAATGACTTCATGAAATTTGTAGGCAAATTGATGGAACATGAAAATATCATCCTAAGTAAGCTAACCCAGTCACAAAAGAACACACATGGTATGCACTTACTGATAAGTTGATATTAGCCCAAAAGTTCAGAAATACCCAAGATACAATTTACAGACTGTATGAAGTTCAAGAAGAAGGAAGACCAAAGTGTGAATGCTTCTGTGCTTCTTAGGGGGAATAAAATACTCACAGGGGGAAATATGGAGACAAAGTTTCGAGCAGAGACTGAAGGAAAGGCCATCCAGAGCTGGTCCCACCTGGGGATCCATCTTATATACAGTTGCCAAACACAGATGCTATTGTGGTTGCTGGGAAGTGTTTGATGATGGGAGCCTGATATGGCTGTGTCCTGAGAGACTATTCAATAGCCTGACAAATATAGAGGCAGATGCAAAAAGCCAACCATTGGACTGAGCATGGGGTCCTGGATGGAGGAATTTGAAAAGTGACTGAAGGAGCTGAGGGGATTTGCAGTCCCATGGGGAGAGCAACAGTGTCAATTGGCCAGACCCCCCAGAGCTCCTGGGGACTGGACTACCAACTAGAATACACTTGGAGGGACTCATGGCTCTGGCCACATATGTGGAAAAGGATGGTCTTGTTGGACATCAGTGGGAGGAGCAACCTTTGGGCTTGAGGGGGTTCGATGCCCCAGTATAGGGGAATGCCAGAGCTGGAAGGTAGGAGTGGGTGGATGGGTGTAGGAACACCCTCATAGAGGCAGTGGGAGATGGGATGGGATTGGTAATTTCTGGAGGGGTGACCTGGAAAGGGGATAGCATTTGAAATGTAAATAAAGCAAATATCCCGTAAAAGAATAAAAATATGTACATGTAACATTCTCTAAGGCTTATGTTTTTGCTTATTTATTGGGGGGTTAGAAATGTTAAGTGAAACAAACATAAGACAAATAACTGCTGTTATCAACATCTTTAAATAATTTAGTCTTGTTACATATATACAGCAGGTGAAAGTCACTTTAAAGATTTAAAGGACAAAGGGTGTAGCATAGAATGTTTCATTGAATTGTAGATTTTTAGACAGCTCTTTAGTTACTCTTAACTTAAGCTAACCCAGAAAGAGGATACTCTGTGAGAGTGATATATTTCAGAATTGTAAGTAGACATATTAGCTGAAGCAGAATGTTTCAGAGGGGGAAAGTTGGAGGCTTACCTGAGGAGATTTTCATTCTTCAGTGATGTAAGAAACTGGGCTTGTTCAAGTTTCCTTTTTGACAGGAGTCAAAAATTTTGACACAAGAGTGCTTAATATAGGTTGGTTACAGCAATACCAGCAGTATAATGTAGAGATGGTAAAGCCCATTCATTTTTTTTTCAGAGATGCAAGCCACCAGAGGCTACTCACACTCCAGTAGATGATCCCCCATCCATGCATGCACAGAGAGTTCTCTATAGATTCACTGAACACTAAAGACTAAATGAAAAAGTAAAAACAGAGAGAGAGCAGTTGGTAGGGGAAAGTCATTGGGGGGATTAAAGGAGCACTCAGAGGGGAATTGGAGGGGAGATGGAATTGAAACATATATAAGCATGTATGAATATTAACTACTTTGAAAATTAAAATGTGTCTCAAGAGAAAACAAATAAGGGTTGGTACTAACCAGCCCATAACCTAGATTAAAAAAAGAACACACATGGCATGCACTCTCTGATAAGTGGATATTAGCCCAGAAGCTCAGAATACCCAAAATACAATTCACAAACCACAAGAAACTCAAGAAGAAGGAAAACCAAAGTGTGGATGCTTCATTCCTTCTTAGAAGGGGGAACAAAATACCCATCAAAGGAGTTTCAGAGACAAACTATGGAGCAGAGACTGAAAGAAGGACAATCCAGTGACTACTCCACCTGGGAATCCATCCTATATACAGTCATCAAACCCAGAAACTATTGTGGATGCCAGCAAGTACTGGCTGACAGGAGCCTGATATAACTATCTCTTAATAGGCTCTGACAGTGCAGACTAATACAGAAGTAGAGACTCACAACCATCCATTGGACTGAGCATAGGGTCCCCAATGAAGGAGCTTGAGAAAGGACCCAAGGAGCTAAAGGGCTTGCAGCCCCTTAGGACAAACAACAATATGAACTTACTAGTATCCTCAGAGCTCCCAGGAACTAAACAACTGACCAAAGAGCACACATGGTACGACTTAGGGCTCCAGCAGCATATGTATAGCAGAGGATGACCTAGTCGGTCATTAATGGGAGAGAGGCCCTTAGTCCTGTGAAGGTTCTATGCCCCAGTGTAGGGGAATGCCAAGGCTAGGAAGTGGGAGAAAGTGGGTTGGTGAGCAAGGGGAGGCAGGAAGAAACAGGGTTTATATTTTTGTTTTTGTTTTTGATATTTTTTCAGAAGGGTAACCAGGAGAGGAGATATCATTTGAAATGTAAATAAAGAAAATATCTAATAAAAAAAGAGTTTGCCTTTGCTATTTATAAGAAAAAGCAAATATAAGAGAATATCCTAAATTATTACGTATTATAAATCCATTCCATGATTGTTTAGTGACAATATTTGTATTAGCATAAAGAAAATTTCATAGATAAGTTTGGTTTGAATGACCCCCCCATATGTTCATATATTTGACCACTTGAGTGGCAATTAATGTCACTCTTTGGGAGATGTTATGGCACCTTTAGCATGTGTGACTTTGCTGGAGGAAGCATAACGCTTCAAGCAAGGTTGAAGAATTTGTAGCCTTACCAACCCCGAGTTCATTCTCTGTGCTTTGCGTTTGCGGTTGAAGACGCAATGGCTTATCTTCTTGTTCTGGCCACCTATAGTGCTTCTCCTTCCATTGTGAACTCTTCCTCTAGGACCATACTCCCAAGACAAACTCCCACTTCTATAATTACTTTTGGTCTCATAAATGCTGGGCTTATAGACGTTAACCACCACACCAAGGTTTCTTCTTCTTTTTACTGTTAGTAGAAATTACCTTAGATTACAGAAGGCACATTCAACCAGGGATATTTAAAATGGCCATTCATAACTTTTCTGCAGTGGCCCGAGCTGCCCTTCCTAGTTATTGTAAATAGTCTGCTAAGATTTAAAAAGTTGGGATTGTGTTTAATGGAGTTCATTAGTTATGACCTGCAGCCCAACTTTCTGAAACATAGAGAAATTGTCTATATTTATCTTCTCCAATCCATCCAGTAGTCCTACTATTAACATCTTTGTCTAGTTGGTTATAGAATCTCTGTTTAAGAATTAAGGGAATTGGGATAACTTCACTGCATATTTACAGAATTTATATAAGAATTTTCAGGATAAAAATATGACAGTAGTACAAAATTTTCTGTAACAGTGATTATTTGCCCAGTGGCTACTAATAATCACAAAGTGATATTTTAAATGCATCGTGTGAATTGTCTCCTTTAATACCCATAGTTATCATATGGCATAATCATTAATACCAGGCCCACTTTTCAGACTTCAGGTGGGGATTCGGAAATTAAAATACACAACAGTATAGCTTCAGAACCAAGACATTTGACCGTACATGTACTCAATCTTTCATTTTCTTTCCCAGTTTAGGCACAATTATTTTTTCTTATCTTGCACTTGGATTATGTCTGAATGTACAAAGATCTTCCAGAAAGCATTGTGCTGTGGCTTAGGTATATAGGATCATGTGTTCACAGTTCTCTGTGGAAACAAAACCTAGGGGTTTGCCCAACTCATACTGACATAACTACTAAAAGATAAAACTATTAATTTGTTGGGGTTTCTTTTTTGTCTGAGAGTCTGTTTTTCTTCCAAATAGTTTATCAAGAGTACAATATCAAAATCCCATTCTCTAAAGCATGCTCTTCATTCAGAAGTTTGTAATAGCCCTTCTAAATTATTTTATTAATGACATAGAGGGGTAGTAGTAAAAATGTATAAGTTGCTTCTTAGCCTAGATAGCCAGGCTTCCTATAGCATTAGCTTTGCTTTTGATCTTTCAAAGGAGTCCTTAAAATTGTTCCATAACTCTAAGCATCATAGCCAGAGATTGCTCATTTCTTGAGACACACGTGCTGTTACAATCCGGAAAGAACTGTAGTGAAAAACAAGTTGCAGTCAATGACAGCAAAGCAAAAGTCATTTCTTTTAAAAAGAAAATACCCTTTTAATCCACCTGAAGATATGTTTTTGGTAGTGGATTCATTTTCATTGGAGAGGGAAACAAACAAGATTATTACACAACTCGGAAAAATGCTGAGAAGGGAACCACCCAGGAATGAGCTCAGAGACCGAAAAGCTACACTTCAAACTTTAAGCTTAACAGGAAAAGGGCAAAGCTTATTTTTAAAATCTATGTTTAATAATAGTTGTTCTTTTAACATCATTTTCTTTTTGATATTTTTTAATAATGTGCGTTTTGTATCCTTTTTAAGATTAAAAAAATAAATATTGTGTTTGTGTGAGTATGTAGAAGTGAGTGTAGAGGCCTGAAGAGGGCCTCAGGCTTCCACGGAGCTGGAGTTGCAAGAAGTTGTGAGCCACATAAAATGGATGCTGAGATTTGCACCTAAGTTGACTCCAAGATCTGTAACTGCTCTTAACCCTTGAGCCATTTCTCAAGCCCACATAATGTGCACTTTCAAAGTGGATTGTGCCAATTAGAGCATCCTTCCACTCTTCATTTTAATAAGCCCTGTTACTCAGTTCAAGTTGAATATCTTTAAAAGCTTGTTTATATTTTGCATGCTGCTGTTTCCTTCTATATTATCAATTTACTTTGTTAAAATAGTTGTTAAACCATAGACACCACCTTGGAAATTTCCTCCAGCAGCTGACAAAAACATATTTTCAACAACAATTTAACAAGGCCAACACCTGTCTGATAGATTTTGCATTTGAGTTAAAACACACACACACACACCACACACAAATGCTACTTTTACTGACCAAGACATTCAGGGAAATACATAGAAAATAACTCTTACAAAACTCACAGCTGAATATGATTAATATACTTTTTAGCTATTTCTAATATTATGATTTATCTAGAATGGTATGGATTAGTAATGGGTGATGGTATGTCAGTCTAGACTAATCTTAATATTATATATTATATTAATATTAATATAATATAATATTTCCAATATTTTATAAAGAATAATCAGAAGTTATTAAGTCAAACATCTAAATTATATCATATTACGTGGGGAGCCGCAGCTGCCACCCTATATATATATTGAACACCTGGTCTCCGGCCAGAGCAGAGAGCATGGATAATCAAGCCATTAGTTGGAGAAGCTGAGTACCTCCAGTTTGTGATGCAAGCTGGTATGATTTTCCCGCAGCCTATTATGCTTTGCCACATAGCTGATGCTGATTGGGACCAGGGAAAGTATTTAACCTGCGAAGGCTGGGGGTTGAGAGAGAGATTAGTGAGATTAGAGAGATTAGAGATTATAGAGATTATTGAGATTATTGAGATTAGTAAGAAGAAGTAAAAATGAAGGTTCCTGAATAAAACCTGCTTAGAGAAGAGCTCGTTGTTGCCTCCTTATTTCCGCTAGATGGAAAGGCGGTCAACAATATTAAAATACTTAAGGCTCAAAATAGGCTTTACAATCCTGCTTAGTACCAGTTTTCTAGAGATTGGTGAAGTGGTTAATCTAGTCACTTCATCTGTAAACCTGAGATAATAGTGGCATTCTTGCAATGATCTGATGTAATAATTTTCCTTGAATGAAAACATTGTCTGAAGGAGGGAGGAGGGAACCTAATAAAAACATAAAGAATGATACAACTCATGAAGAACTGTATCACAGGATTCACAAGGCCCCTCCTCAAGGATATAGAAGGAGTAAATAATTGTTTGGGAGAAGCAAGGAGACAGAGATGCCTGCAGAAGACCCTGTGATCAGCTCTGCTGCCTGGAGGAGACTTTTGAACATGTTGCGTGGCTTACATGTGTGTAGAGAGATCCAGGGGTATAGCTTTCATGAGTTCCCATGGAGACTGGAGTAACAAAGATGCATTTGAGTTGCCCTTGCTCCTACAGATAACTCCTTACCCATATCCCCGCATGTAATGCTAATATACCCAATGTTCCTACACTTTTTGTTGGATTTTGTGTGTAAACCATTAAATATAATGTATGGCTTACAAAAG
>NW_022196912.1:81001020-81003520 GCF_008632895.1 Mastomys coucha | reverse complement strand
GACTGTTGTTTTGATTGTGAAGATTTTGTGGTTTTGGTTAGCTGGGGCAGAAGAATCAGCTATAATTTACAAGATACCAGAATTACTAAAATGAAACCTTTGCATTACTGGGACTATTGATGCCGATTAGTTGGAGCTAAGAAATTAGTGATGATTAAGAAGAAATCGGCATCATTGAGGTGAAATCTCCTGGTATGCATTTTCTGAGAGCACAAAGAAGCTGGGTTCCAGAGATAGCCAAGGTTGTACCCTGTGCTGTAGCTGGACTTGGTAATGTGTAAGAATCACTCAGGTGTACTGGTTTTGAAGGTATAAAGGGGTCATGAAGAGCAGCTGAGGCTCAGCACAATGATAGGCCATGGAAAGCCATTGGTGAAGATGCAGCCTCAATTGCAATTGATGGCCCAGGACTGAAGGGGTCATGCAAAGGAGTAGAGGCTTGGAACCATGAAAAGAGCCTATGAGAGGCTATTGGTGAAGCCTAGTTGTAGGGGAAGACCGCAGTGTTTTGGGGATGCCAGTGCCATGAGATGACCACTAAGAACAGTAGCAGCAGTAGAGTACAGGCAACTTGCCTAGAAGACAAGGTGTGTGCTACAAAGGGCAGATCTGGAGAAGTGACCCAAGTCCATGGAGGAGCTCAAAAAATCATAGGTGGATCCCAGTCCTTGGACAGTTGGAGTTTGATTTTGCTTTTGATTGTGACTGTGCCATGATATTTTTCCATCTTGAAGAAAGTGTTTTAGTAGAGCCCACAGTTAAGAGACTTTGAATTGTAAAAAGACTTTGAATTTTAAAAGAGATTCGATATTTTAAAGGGATTGAAATTTTAATATGTAAGAATTTGTAAAGACTGAGATTTTTAAAGTTATATTTAGATCTTGGGAATGAATAAGAAAGTAAGGCTTAATAGTGAAATGTTTGTATGTCAAGTTGACAAGGGGTCAATTGTACTGACTGGTTTTGTGTATCAACTTGACACAAGCTGGAGTTATTACAGAGAAAGGCGCCTCACTTGAAGAAATGCCTCCATGAGATCCAGCTGTAAGGCATTTTCTGAATAGTGATCAAGGGTGGGAGGGCCCATTCCTGGGTGGTGCCATTCCTGGAATGTTAGTCCTCGTTTCTACAAGAAAGCAAGCTGAGCAAGCCAGGGGAAGCAAGCCAGTAAGTAACACCCTTTCATGACCTCTGCATCAGGTCCTGCTTCCTGACCTGCTTAATTTTCTGTCCTACCTTCCTTTGGTGATGAATATGTGGAAGTGTAAGCTGAATAAAACCTTTCCTCTCCAACTTGCTTCTTGGTCATTATGTTTGTGCAGGAACAGAAACCCTTACTAAGATACTCCCTATTAGGTCATTCATATCAAAGATGAGTCTTTAAGACCTTTTGATGTGTAGGTAGCTTATGCTTATAAATAAATAGTAGGATCAAGCCAGCATATACAACTAGTACAGTCAGAGGTAAGAAGACCTAGAAAATAATTTCTCTGGAGACTACACTGCAGTGTAGAAATTTGGGAGTATGTCTTCTTTTTTATGTAATTGGTTTTAATTAGTCATACATATCCTTTTTTTCTTAAGTTTAATTTTTTGTATATATATATTTGTACACACACATACAGGCACACATATATGTATATATACCATATGTGTATGCATAAATGCAGAGTCTAAGAAAGTAGATCAGATCCCTAGAGGTGATTTCGAGCCTTGTAACATGGTTACTAGGAACCAAACTCCATTCCTCTGGAGGAACAGTAAGATCCCTTAATGATATAAGCCATTGCTCTACCCTGGGCAGTTTGTTTTAAGGCTTATGAATGATGCATTTGTATTGAGATAGTGTTGTCTCTGCAGAATTACCAAGCTATACTTGGAAATTGAAGGTACAACTTCCATCATACTATTATGTCACATACTCTGCCAGCCATTTAGAATATTTAATTGGACCTTCTAGTTTTCATAAACCTTATACTTTTTGTATGTCTTCTAGAGTATATTACAAGTATAAACACTGGGGAATGAATAATAAAAATCAATCTGTTTCCTAATCAATGTTGAAATGAGCTATGAGTAACTATAATGCTATTTTGAAGCAAATGTAGAAAACTAATAAAACAATAAATAAAGACAGCAAATAAACAATACTTTTTGGAGTAATACATTAGAATGCACATTTGACATTCAGTATTTCCATGATAAAGCCCTAGATGACATGGAACTCACTGTATAAACAAGGCTTGACTTGAGACAGAGTCCCTCATTCTCTTTATTTGTTGAATGCTTGATTTAAAACCCCACCCCACCAAGTCTAGGTTTCAAAACCACAATATAAATGGAGTCATAATTAATACTATTGTCCCTAAATAAGATATGTATATAAGTATGTTCAAATTTGCCTATAATCCAAAAACTTTGGAGGTAGAAGTAGAAAGATCAGAAGTTCTACACCATCCTCAGTAGTATGTGCAAAAAATAAAACTAAAAACTAAAAAAA
>NW_022196912.1:80988859-81000993 GCF_008632895.1 Mastomys coucha | reverse complement strand
AAAACCTAGGCTAAAGAAATGTATGAAAAACAAAATCCCAACAAACAAACAAGGAAGTGTAAGTTGACAAAGAAGTAGGGGAAGAGTAAAAACAAATTACAAAATTGTAGCTTCTGTGAATGAAGTTAGATATGGAGGCACTTAAAATATACAGCAAATAAGTACATAATGATTAAAACCACAAGGAGAAAAACATGTGAGTGAGAAAAATAAATAAGAAAAGAAAATGTCTTTGTGAATGTAGAAGGAACAGTATTTAGAATACAGTACAAAGCATATAAGTCCACCTAAGTAATTGATCACAGGTAATACTATAATGTAGTTCATGGGAAAAAAAGCAATCACACCATCTATTCAATAGAATGACAAAATTACTTGGTGAGAGGTATGACAGAAAGTTAATTAAGATCATCACTGATGACAGGGTAGAACATAGAAAATGTTCCTAACCAATCAGATGATCCAGCTTACAATGGTTATGTTTATCAAACAGGGTCGTACCCTTGAATGGATATCTTTCTATATAAAATTATAAAATCTACATATTTTCTTGATTTTCTGGGATTGTCAATTATCAAACAGCATCATGACTTCACTGAAATAAATTCAGTTACTAAAGCCCTATAGTAGAAGCTCTGTCAAAGTCTTCAAAATATCAGTCTTCAAATATTAATTATATATGTATGTATATGTATACATATATTTACATATACTATAAAGCAAGATTTTATTTACAACAAGAATCCAATATTTATTCTAGACAAGTGTTATTTTAAAAAAGAAATAGTAATAACCATAAAGTAATAGTAATCAAAGCATTTAAAGCATTCAACTTGTTACTATTTTTATCTTTATACATAGAAAGCACTATATAATATGCTATGTAATATAATTGAGTTGAAATTCCATAAAAAGAAAGAGAAAACAAATATTTATTTCTAGTTAATTTCAAAGAAATTAAACTGAAAAGATAAGTTATATAGAAATTCATCTTATGTCAAATATTTTTATATTACTTCAGTTACATATAAATATTAACAAATCTATGAATTCAAATATTGTCATATTTATTTGGTTCCAAAGAAAAAGACTACTTTTATTCTTACTTGGAAAGAAATGTCATAGAATCATTTTTTGAGCTAAGGTATTATGGTAATTTGAAGAAATATAAATGTTACATTACATTTTAATTATACTGTGGAATTTGAATGTAATAATATTCATATAAGCTTTTACCACTTTTACTTCTAATCATGCAGGAATGAGAGGTCACTGAGTTTGACTTCCAGATAAGTATAGAACCACATCACACGAGGAATAATTTTGGGAAAGATCAAGGTCAAGTCTTTATAAATTAGAGTATACTTGGGTTTTCTGTCATCCAAACTTAACACTGAAATTAAGAGTCAAGACCATTCTCAGATACCATGGATAAAAAATAATCTATCCCTGTACTTGTACACACTTTGCACTTGTTGCAAGAATTATATTTACCACCACACAAAAATCTGACACTTTAAAGATTGAGACTGAAGATTAACGTAGACTTGGAGGTAGTTTCAAAGACATCATTTTGCATCAACCATTCTTCTAGTATTCTGAATGCAAAAATTGCGATTGTAGCTACTCTGGCATAAATGATTTCATTGTGTGTGTGTGTGTGTGTGTGTTATTCTCTAGTAATAAGGAAATGCAAGAGAATTGAAGTTTGAATAAGAATCTTTGCTATAAGTGAACCTATTGACTCCCTTGATCTGTGATTTAGAATTCAGACTTGAGGAACTGCTCTGTGCTCTTCAGTGCAGTGCCATCCCTGGCCTCTCACTGCTAGATCTCAATGGCATACCCTTCCGATCTTCCCTTCAGACAATCTGACATGTCTCAAGGATTTGTCTTACATACCCTGGGGATTTAAAATTATCTTCAACTCCCCCTAGAAAACCATTGTTTTAGAGTTTATGGAAAAGTGTGTGTTAAGAAGTGGAAGATGTGTCTATTTTCATCAATGGCACAACACAGACTTCTAAAAGTTGCAACACTGGACTCTAGAGAGTGCATTGAGGTCTAATTTAAAACAATTCTTTTATACTTGCAATCAGGATTAGTAGCCAGATGGAAAAATCCTTCTGGGACTGGAAAAATTCAATAAATACACTTTGGAAAGTTGAATTTAAATTGAACTATGGCTTGAACAGGAACACAAAATGAACTACTATTTGGAAACTGCCTTAGCCAGCATTCTATTGCTGTGAAGAGACACCATATAAGCAACTCTTATAAGCAAAAGCATATAATTGGGGTTCCTTCACAGTTTCAGAGGTTTAGTCCATTATCAGCATGGAAGGAGGACTGGTGGTACACAGGCAGACATGGTGGTGGAGAGCTGAGAATTCTACACCCAGGTCCACGGGTAGCAGGAAGAGAGAGAGGTGCTGGGTCTGGTTTATAGTTTAAAAACTTAAAACCCACCTTAAGGGACAGACTTACTTTAACAAGGTCACACCTCCTAATCATGATGGAACATTCAAATTCTACAACTGATTCTTGATCAGCCATTCTTATTCAAACCCCATAAAGGAAATACATTACTGAACTTTCACATTGCTAACAGTATCATTTTCTTCCATACCCCTGAAAACCTCTTGGCTATTCCTAACATCATGATGGTGCTATATGGCAAGCTCCTCAATTAACTCTACCGACTGAATTTTGTCTTGTGTTGCCAATGTGCATTCTATGTCGTCATCCTCACAGCATTGCCAGGCCTGCCTCTCCTTGCTTCTTTCACATTCCTGACAGCTAACAGTCATAAGTAATGGCATTCTTTCCCTTTGATCCATTCTTAGAATTCTTACTCCAAGATCACTCTTAGAATCACTTACAGATTGCTCTAAGAATTGTGTGCCATCCATCTATAAGAGGGTAACCTTTGAAATTTCAGGTGCCAAAGAAATATTATATAACAAATTTGTGTCTTTTTTTTTCACAGTTGTACACAGCTACTTGGGTGGGGTTTTTTCGGATATTATTTTATTTTAATTATTTTAAGGTTGTTCACACATGCAAGGTTGTTTCTTTTATAATAATAATAATAATAATAATAATAATAATAATAATAATAATAATACTTTTATTTATTTACAATCCAGCAGTTACCCCCACCCCAGTCCCCCTGACCCACAATTCTTCCCCTATCCCCAAGCCTCCCCACAGCCTGAGTCCTGAAGTCTCTCAAAGATTAAGCAAATCTTCCATTGAGGCCAAAACAGGTAGTTCTCTGCTATGTATGTGCTCGGGACCTCAGATCGGGTCATGTATGCTGAGTGGTGGCTTAGTGTCTGGGTAGTCCCAGGAGCCACCTTAGTTGAGCATGCTGGTCTTCCTATGGAGTCTCCCTCTTCTTCCATTTCTTCCTAATTCAGCCATAAGAGTCCATGACTTATGTCTAATTGTGGGGTATCTCCCTCATACATCTGCTGGTTGGGCCTCTCAGAGGACAGCCATGTAAGCACACCATAGCATCAGTGATAGTGTCAGCCCTTGGGGTCTCCCCAGGAAAAGGATCTCCAGTTGGGCAGGTATTGGACCGCCTTTCCTTTAGTCTCTTCTCCATTTTTGTCCCTATAGTTCTTTTAGACAGGAACACTTCTGGGTCAGAAATTTTGATTGTGGGTTGGTAATACCATCCCTCCTGATGAAGTCCTATCTACTGGAGGTGGATTTTTTGAGTTCCCTCTCCCCACTGTTGGGCATTTCATCTAAGGACACTCCCATCAAGTCCTAAGAGTCTCTCACATCTCTCCTCTCTGGTACTTTCTAGAGGGTATCCCCACCTCCTGCCTTCTGAGAATGCATATATCCCTTCATTCTGCTGGTCCTCTGGACTTTTCTCCTACCACCCCCGCCCTCCACATACCTGATCCTATTCCTCTTTCTAGAATATTTTGGAAGGTAAAATTGCTCAATGTGTAAAGGCACTTTTCACCAAAGCTAACCACCTAAGTTTGAACCTGGAATTCACTTGTAGGAAAGAACCTAGTGCCTTCTTACATTTGTAAAACAAAGAATTTCACTCTTCAAAAGTACTTTCCAACTCCCACCTCAGGAATAATATCCAATTTATGTAGAATGAAACTTTGACTTATTCTATATAGCTTTTTAAAATTAAATTAACTTCACCTTGATTATTTTTGTATTTGTTTATTGATTGGATGTTTGTTTCCAAATACTTCTGAAGACAGTGATCTGCTATGAATGAATATCTATAATTTGCTTCTAACAAATAATTAGTGGATTCCAGTAGATCAAAACACTAAACCTTTCTGCTTTAAGGAAATGAGCTATTTCAATGTAGTATTACTCTAACTGGAAATAACAAGATCTTCATCATATGATTCATAAATATCCTGTGTCTGAGGAACTAAGAATATCTGAGTTCTAGGGTGGGTGGTACTGCATGGAGACTACTTGATTGAGGCTCATTGGAAAAGGAACAATCAACAAACAAATATGGCTTTGAACAATGTCAAGAGCAGAGAGTAGACAGGATTCTGGGCATAACATGGTAGCTTCCTCACATGACAGTGACATCTGGCTTTCCCCTCACTGGTTTAAATATTAATCATTCATGGAGAACACATATCAACAAACCCAAAATACTTAACATATTTTAAAATTCATTCTATTATGACTTAAAAAATCTAACCAAACAATTAAAACCACTGAGCAATTGTAAGGGTCCAGAAAACTGTTATTTGGGAGTAGGTAACACATGAACACCCTCAGGAGTGGAGCGAACATTTTGTCTTCTCCTGGAACATTGAGTGCTTTGGACTAAATTTTGTGCCAAGGACATGGTAGAGATGCATTAGACATGCACTACTGTGACTTGGCACAGACCAACCTGTGCCTGTGATGTTCCACTCAGTGACTTGGCAGTAGGAATGACAGAAGCTTTGGCCAAAGCACTAAGAGTTGTGATGATCCTTTGAGAAAAATACAGTCCAGAGAGAAGCAGCAAGACTGAAGAAAAATAATGTATCCCATGGAGAAGCCCAGAATGCATTCATATGTATGTGCAACCCAGACTTCATCAGCCTGTCTGCACACAGTTGCATAGGGAGCCTAAAAATAGTGTGCATCTCATTTAGTTACTGTTGAATTATCAAATAAATTTAGTAAAACTTGCATTAAAAGTGAGTAAAACCATCAGTCTCACTTACTGTACAGATCAGTTATTAAAGCAGTCACTTTAGTGGTATGATCCTTCTTCAGCTCCAAGTTCAAAAAACATCACAGATCTTGGAAGTGGTCCATTTACTCTTTCACACTCTCAATCCTGAATCTATAGTCTGTCTTTTGTAGTTGTGGTGAATGAAGACAGGAAGGATACTTGCTCTAAAATCCTCACCTTTAAAAAAAATATGTCATTGAACTTAGGTGATTCTAGTGTGGTGGGTTCATTGTCACTTAGTGTGGTAGTGTTCATTGCCACTAAGACAGAACCTAGAATCACCTGGGAGATGAACCTGTAAGTATGCATGCAGGCCATTGTCTTCCCACTAATTAGTATGGGAAGACATGCCCACTGTGTGTATGGCACCTTTTGCTGTCTGGGATCTTACCTAGCAGTAAGTGGAGAAGATGAACTATGTAGCAGTGTGCATTCATTTCCTTCAGCTTCCTTAGCTAGGGTGCCACCCTCCTGAACATGAAGACAAGGCCAGGTAAATAAAGATCAGACAATATAGAACACCAGCCTCCAGGATAAAGCAAAACAAGCATGGGATCTTCAAGGAAAAAAAAAAGATAGGTCAGTTTGTTTCTCAATGAGATGGGGAACAGAGGTAAGTTTAAAAGAGACTTTGGAGCAGATCCTATTAGGGTTTAGAGTTAGAAGTACAGATTTAAGTCGTAGGGTGATGGGAAAGTGTCAAAGGTAATCATTCCCTAACCTGATGAACAGTCATGTCTACCTTGGTAACACATTTAGGACTTTCTATGACCATGACCATAGCCCAGATGAATAATCAAAACAACTGATGTTACAAGTTTCCTTGACCTACATCTGAGAGTGATTTCATTGTGGCTTCTAGGGCTTTTAACTTTATAAGTGATGTACACCTAAACTTTCATGCTGACAGGTTTTTTTTTGGGGGGGGGGCAAAGAGCCTGATCTCAATCACTATTTAAATAAAGGACTCTTATTTGGTCCACTACATAGTGCTCTGTAACTTTCTTTCCTGGACTAAACAAAAGTTTTTGAAAAAAGAGCAAGGAGGGACACATGGGATCAAGGAAAGAGTAAAGGGAATGGAGAAGTGATGTAATTATATTATAACCTCAAAAATAAAAGAAATAATTATAATAGTGTTGGAATGATGTGACTCTAGTAAACGTTCGTTGTGGAAACTGAACTTGGGATATTCTGTGTGGTAGTTCCATTGAAAGCTATTTATAAAGTCTAGCACCAAGGATTGAAAGGTACACATTACTTTTCTTTTATGAAGATTATTCCATTTATTAATCATTTTAAGATTTAATGACAATGTTATTGACTTAGTAATGTCCACAAAAGAAAATTGGTTATAACTAAAATTTTTAATTTCATAAGCAGTCTCCTTTATAATATGATTATAATGCTATAAAGCTCAATTACTAAGGAATATTTATAATTGTAATTGCAAGTATTGCAGGATTCATATTAAGGCCATTGTTTTAATTGACTTTTGGTATTGATACATGTATTAAATCAGCCTTTTGTTATTTTATCATTAGTTATTGACAGGAGAAAACCAATTTGACTTTAATACATGTATATAATTGAAGTAAGTCTGAGTCTAAGTCTTTATCAAGACATTTTTTCAATGCTTATAAATTATAAGCTTACTTGGGTGTTTGATTACCTGAACAATGCAATCTACCAGTAATGAATACTTATATCTGTTGTGAAAATGTGAAATAAAGAGGTCAACAGTTTCTATGTTAGAAAATATAAATGTCAATATTTTTTCATACAAATAAAGCTGCTTGAATGAGCACCTTTAGTACAGTGAAATTTTTGGCTCCATTCTCCAACTTTACAGAACCAAGCCCAGGTCATTGGTTATAGCTCATGATTACAGTCATTATTCTCAGCATATTCAATATATTTTAATGTAGTTTTCTGTTGAAGAACTAAAGACAGGGCTGTAGAAATAATGCAGTGGTTAGTCTTAAGAAAGAAGTAGTGATAAACTAACTCCTAATGATATTCTGCTATACTCATGGATCGGTGCCTTATTCAGCTATTATCAGAAACTTCTTAATGCATATCTAAATAGTTTGTCTCCATCAAGTTTCTCCCTTCTGTGCTCAGGGAACCCCAACAGAAGAAGAGACAGAAAGAGTATAAGAGCCAGAGGAAGTGGAGAATGTCAAGAGAACAAGACCCGAATCAACTGAACAAAGGTCATGTGAACTTGCTGAGACTTCCACAGCAAGCAGAAATATGCACCAGATCTTCTGCATATTTATTACAGCTCTCAGTTTACTGTTTTTATATGAATCCCAAGTATGTGAATGAGTGTGTCTCTGACTCCTGTACCTTCTCTTGGGCCCTTTTCTTTTTGTTGCATTGCCATGTTCAACTTCAATGGGATGGTCTTTGGTTTATCTTATATTAAACTTTCTTATCTATTGATTTATCTCTTTAGAACCCTATTCTTTTCTATTGAGAGCCAGAAAAGGGTGGACCTAGAGGGTAGGAGAAATAGGGAGGAACTGAGATGAGTAGAGGAAGGGACATCTATAAAAAGGTTTGCTTATAGGACCCACCTCTAACTCCAGTTCCAGAGATCCAGCACACTCTTTGTGGTTTTGTTTCTGTAGGAATCTACCATCCACCACCCATCACCACATACATAACATAGTAACAGGTATATAAAACATTAAAATGGAATTAAATCTTAGAAAAAGTGAAAAATATAGAAAACACAAACATACTTTTTTTTCTTAAGGTGACAGTGCAACTTCAGGACAGTCATTTTTTAGAAAAATAAAACCCATAATTTAAACAATAACATTAAAAGTTAACATTGATTCTTTATTTTCTTTCTATATGATAAAATATAAGTTTTTCAAAGATTTCTTAGAAATTTTTCATAATTCAATGAATCCTTTGTGTTAGATTAGAGGGGAAAAACCTTCATATCATGGTAATAAAATCCATACAATTAATGCAAATATTTTACAATGTATTTTAAAGTGAAATCATATTATCTATAAAGTGACTCCCTGGTTTCAAATTGAACTTCAGTGTTATTTCAAAGTAATATTTTGTGGCATAGAAATTAAAAGTAGAGAATTATTTAAGGTAAGGGCTAAAATACACATTTTGATTTTTAGTATTTCTCCCCCCAAACTAAAGAATCATATGCTATTTTACTCCCTTTGAAGATGAGGAAGGTGAGAATCAAAAGCTAAGCAGAAATTGAAAAGCTCAGGCTTTTTAGTTCTGAACAAGAGGCATTTTCTGGAAGCCTAATGCTACCCTTGTGGCCATAGTACACAGGTCTCTACTTTAAAGGCAATAATATCATGATCCATATTGTAAATGTTTTATTTTACAAGTTGTACATTAAATTTGGATTTTACACAGGAAAGATACATTTGAAATTTCATTAGTTCTTTGTTTTTTTTAATTAGCCGATATATTTTGTCACTGGTTGTAGGGCCATAGAATTTAGTTTATAGAAAAACATACAGCCATGATTTATGTTAATTTGGAAATAGCAGAAGAATAATTTTGTATAACTTGCTAATGGAATCATATTGGGCACCGAAAGATGAATTAGGTCAATTGGGTACATATATTAATAGCATGATTTGCTTCATTACTTTTCATTAAGTCACTCAGAAAGATATATAGGAAAATGTATAAATATTCAAACCAGTGGAAAAGTGGATGATCCATATTTCTATTATCAAATTCTCAGTGAGATCCTTTCAATCATTTATTCTGTTTTGTCATACTGAATAACTTTATGGATCTTGTGCTTCAGTGAAATTTTGTGCTTTGATTTCTTCTTTTATATGCCTCCTGATTAGATGTCACTCATCATTCTTAGCCTTTAATTTCCACTCACCCTACAAATAAAAACTCCAGACAGGGCAACCTACAGGAGGAAAGGTTTGACTTATAATTTGAAAGGGCCCATTCTGTGAACACTTAGCTCCATGCACTTGGGCACAATGTCATGGCCCTGGGAGCTTGTGGCAGAGGAGCTTCTGTCCATGCCAGATAGGAAGCAGATAGGATCTGGTGACCTGCTTTCTCCAGGAAGAACTTATCTTGTAAAGTTTCTAGAATCTCCCCAAATAGCATTACCAACTGGAAACCAAATGTTCACATGAGCTTGTTGGAAATATCTCATATTCAAATCGTAGCACTACTTGTCTGTTCTTAAAGTCTCTACATCTCTCAGTCTTCTCCTAGAAGTTATTCAATTTATGGAAAAGGTTTAGCTATTTCATCTCCGGAGTATAGAAAGATGCAGACATATATTTACCTATGTAATTTGTGATTGTAACTGAGAAAAATACACACTTTTAAAAGTGTTCTAATCTCCCATGTTTGCTAATACTTCTTTATCTGTCTGCAGCTTATGAGTCACTTCCACATCTCTCCTGTTTCCAGTGAATATGTCGTCTTGGTGCTTGTCACTAGCAAAATGAGGATGTTATTTGTTAGTCTTATAACCCATATATAAGATTAGGCTTCTTTTGTATCCTGATGCTGATTGTACCAGTACCTCAGACTAGTAAGAGATGAAGTAGCAATATGAATGTTAGAGTTTCTGGGTCACTGAATAGCTTTTCCTTTTGCAAGAGAATGGGTTTTTTTTTTCCTATTTGATACTTTACTGCACCCTTAGAGTATCATGTCCAGATTGAGGCCTGTCAAAACTTTTATTAAAAATCATGACTAGAAGCAAGGGAGTGGTGGCACATGCCTTTAATCCTAGCACTTGGGAGGCAAAGGCATGCGAATTTCTGAGTTCAAAGCCAGCCTGGTCTATAGAGTGAGTTCCAGGACAACCAAGGCTACACAGACAAACTCTGTCCCAACCCCCCACCCCCAAATCATCATCATCGTCGTCATCATCACCATCACCATCATCATCATCATCATCATGACTAGGAACTAGCAATCTTTTTTTATTTAGTGGCTCAGAAAAAAATCACTACACAAAGAACAGAAATCAGAATTAAGAACATGATTTGGATATCAGCCTGAAGACTTATCATAGATACCCTTGATAAAACCATATAACTTTCCCCTTGGATCCAACATGAAACACAATTTCACTATTTCTCTGTCATTCTTCTTATCTGAAATATGACATCTTTGGATTCAACTCTGTGATTACAATACTATGATGGTTAATATTTGTTGCCCATTTGAATGGATTTAGAATTACCATGGAATTTTCTATATGTGCCAATAAGAACCTTTCTAGAAAAATTAGTAAAGAGTAAAGGGATACCTTGATTGTGGGTACTACAATCCCATTGGCTAGGGACCTGGACAAAATATAAAGGAGAAAGTAAACTAAGTAGCAGTGTCCATCATTGTCTGGGTCTTGACTGTGGAATCAATGTGGTCAGCTGACTCATTTTCTTGCTGCCTTGATTTACCCACCTCACCATCCTTGTCAAGATTATCCTATCACAATGTATTGTATTTTCAAACAAGGCTTAGATAAACCCTACTTTCCATTAGTTGCTTTCATTAGATATGTTGTCACAACTAATACAAATACTTAATTGTAAAATGTTATGTCTTTATATACATCTGTTTTATATGTCCTCCATAGAAAAATAGTTGTTTTTTTTTTTTATTTTATGAAAGCACAGCTGCAAATGTTGCTATTCACATTTTCTTGGACATAACCATTTTTGGTACTTTGTGAATACATTTATTTGATTCTCAAAAAAAATCTGTATTAAATGCTTATATCTTAATTTTATACATGATAGAGTAAGGAGCTAGGGAAATGAGTGGTTGAATATTTTGCCCTGAATCAAAGGGCTGTTGGATGAAATCTAAAGGATTCAAGCCTTGTATCACCAATGCTTCCAACCTCTCAAGCAAATGCCCTCCCTGAAAGGCCTGTTGATGTTTGCATGTTACTCTATTCCAGGACTCTTCCTGTCCTGGTTGCTCCATTGTATTTGCTAGGTCCTTATTTTGAGGACACTTCTCATGATGTCCTAAGAAGGTCCCAGCAAGCTTGTCTCTTTAATGTTTATATTGTAACTGTGTTGGCGTATCAGCTAGATATAGTTGAACCAACTTAAAACATCTGGAAACATGACTGCTAATTTGTTTCTTCTCTCTAAATCTCACACAAAAATCCCATGGTTCAGCTTGTTCACAAAGCACAGAACGGAAGGCACATAGGGAAATAGTTCCTGCTTAACAAAGTTGACCCCATACACAGACAAAAAGAATTGCAGAATAATCTGATCTGCTGGAGAGTATCTCTGGAGAGAGATATTTTAAGTTGGTTCAACTATTGTTGGGAACCATGAGAGCCCTGAGATAAATATCCTGCCCCAGCTAATTGAGAACCCGGAGATTAACATCCTGCCTGACAATCACAAGGATGTGAACCCTGAGATTAACATCCTGCCTGACAATCACAAGGATCCGGCTTGGCCCTGGGAAAAGAACATTCACGGAAATCCACCCCCTCTCCACCTGTCATCTACCCCCTCCTCACCTGTCACACCGGAGCTCCACCCCAGAAGATTTTGTAACCCTCCATCTCTCTCCTTCCTCTCCTCCTCCCCTCCAAGACTTTTGCTTTAAATATGCTCGGCTGCACTAAGTAAACGGTTCTTGACAAGCAATACTTCCTTCAGTCCTGTCGTCTCTCTCTCACCCATTCTTTATTCACAGGTTGTGACCCTCCTCGTTCCCCCGAATAATGTGACCTGCAGGCCAGGTCAGGTGGCACCCAACGTGGGGCTCAAGGCACGGGTCACCTCCCAGATGGATTAAGATCGTGATCGAATCCAGGATCATGACTGACGCTGCTCGCCCGGTTGCTCAAGTCATTAGGTAAGCCATCTGTCTTAGACATCTCAAG
>NW_022196912.1:80987139-80988150 GCF_008632895.1 Mastomys coucha | reverse complement strand
TTCCCTTTACCCCAGACTTCCCCCTTCCTATGAAGACCCCATTTCATCCATAGAGTGTGGCTGTTCCCCTTTCTGTGCCCCTGTTGTTCCCCTTTCAGTCAAGCCTCCTGCCACTTCCTCGGTCCATCCTTCATCCCAAAAACCTCTTCCCTCCCGTCATGGCTCCTCCACACAACCTTCTGCACCCCTGCTATCTTCCTCGCTGAGCCTGATGATGGTCCCCTCAACCCTGGTGATACAGAGACTCTGGAAGAAGAGGCCACCCAATACCATTCTGAAGGTTGGCCTCCCCTCCTCTGCACCCCCCCCCTACTCCTCTTTCTCTCCCTTTACTTCTCCCCTCTCGGTGTCCCTCGCGTTCCTCCTGTCATTCTTCAAGTTGTTTTTGTAGAGTTAAAGCCCAGCTCCATTCTCAGATTTCTGACGCTGCGGAGATCATCCGCCTCCAAAACCGACTTTCACTTTTAACCTCTCATTTTTCCGGAGTGCTCGGTCCAGCCCCTTCTCTTGCCTTCCCTGTTACTCGTTCACAATCCCATCCTGACCCCTCCTCTCCCTCCTCCACCCCACAAGATGATACCAGGGACCCCCACTCCTCTTCTGATGCTCCCGCCTGTGATCAGTCTCCCTCGAGGGCTCCCTCTGTCCACTCTGAGAGGTCCAGTAATAGAGGTCAGAAGATTCTCGCCAGTTCTGATTCTGAATCTAGTGGGGGAGAAGATGCCCTTCCCACCATATTCCACCCATTAAAATTTAAGAAACTTGAGAAATTGAATTCTGCGGTCCGTAATTATAGGCCTAACGCTCCCTTTACTCTCTCCCTTTTGGAGGATCTGGCAGAGGGTGGCCACTTGACACCTAATGAGTGGATTACCACAGCTCGGTCAGTCCTCACTCGTGGCCAGTTCCTTGCATGGCGTGCAGATTGGGCCGACCGTTGCCAAGACACCATTCGAAAAAATTATCAACAGGGGTGGCGCACAGCCCAGAAATGGTCCCTAGACAAATTGT
>NW_022196912.1:80978542-80978872 GCF_008632895.1 Mastomys coucha | reverse complement strand
TCTTAATCACACCTATATGTATGTTCTTGCACCTAACAATACTTATTTTGCCTGCTCTCTGGACTTAATGCCTTTTTTGTATTCCCCTATCTTTCTGGGTAGTTGGGATTGGTGTGTTATGGTTATTCTCCTCCCTCACTTCTTGGTTCATAACCCTGAAGAATTTTTGAATTTTGTAGAAAAGGGGGTATCCATCCACCCCAGAATTAAAAGAGAACCTATTACAGCTCTGAACAGTGCCACTATTCTTGGCATTAGTGCTATGGGCACAGGCACAGGCATTGCCTCTCTGATTACATCCAAACAAGGCTTTGCAGAATTACAGTACCT
>NW_022196912.1:80964153-80977417 GCF_008632895.1 Mastomys coucha | reverse complement strand
CCAAGATTTTTGCTTTAAATATGCTCGGCTGCACTAAGTAAACGGCTCTTGACAAGCAATGCTTCCTTCAGTCCTGTCGTCTCTCTCTCGCCTATTCTTTATTCACAGGTTGTGACCCTCCTCATTCCCCCGAATAACGTGACCTGCAGGCCAGGTCAAACTATATCTAGCTGATACTCCAACACAGGAGCTGCTACCTCTCTCACACAGTGTCTTATACTACATAATCTACTTGTTGGCACAAAGCAGTAACAAATTAAAATCTTATCAACCCTTTACCCGCTATGTGATGTATGTTATGTATATTAAGATACATAATGAAGACTCATGTATTTTTTCCCAGAAGCCAGACTTGTCACTTAAGCAGATTCTGGGTGACAGGGAGAAAGTAGATAGCTTCAC
The DNA here is from genome assembly GCF_008632895.1 of Mastomys coucha. Classification (NCBI taxonomy): domain Eukaryota; kingdom Metazoa; phylum Chordata; class Mammalia; order Rodentia; family Muridae; genus Mastomys; species Mastomys coucha. Next base: position 80,977,015 of record NW_022196912.1, on the reverse strand, counting down.
ATGGAGGATCTACATTGCCTTGATTCACAACTATCCTTAATTACCAACTCTCTGTGGAATTGTCTAAGCATTTCATTACTGTGATTAAGTACCATGACCATAATCAACTTGAGAAGGAAAAGGTTATTTCAGCTTAAACTTTTAGATGGCAGCTCATCACTGAGAGAGGTCAAGTCAAAAACTGAGGACAACTTGGAGTCAGAATCTGACACAGAGGTCATGGAGGAGTCCTACTAACTGGTGTCTCTTCACAGTAGAAACTTAGTAAGAAAAGTAGTATATAGAAGGGGCTGGAGGAAGGAAAGGGAAGGGAAAAATCATGTATTACCTTATAATCTTAAAATTAGCTAATCTCTCTCTCTCTATATATATATATATATACATATATATGTATGAATATATATATATATTCCATTTATAACTATATAACATGTATATATGTCTAGTAACAGATCTATCTACATATCTACATATGTAGAGAGATATAGTTATTTTTAAGATTATAATAGATATACAGATAGATATAATGATCATTAAAATATTTAACAAGACTACTTCTAATAGTTTTGTTTGAATGTGTATTCAAGGGTCTTCATGATCTCAAATAGGACCACTGAATCTCACTACCATGCTGGCTGAAACAATACATATAATCATGATTTCTTAAAATCAATTTTCCACTCAGAACTCATTTAAGAACCTCTTTTCTTCTTTTCCAGGAAAGTTTCATCACAGCACATTTCTTCACACAGGCACCTAACATGATGACTTAGTTATAAATGTCTGGGATGTGCAAATACTCAGATTTTTAGCTCTGTTTTCTATGCTGAATAAACCTCACAGACATACCATCACAATTGATGCAGTGAGATCCCATGTAGGGTTGAGTTCAAAAGGGAATAAATTTGAAATAGGACAATGTTCTTAGCTTTTATGTAAAAGACCTTGATAAGTACACGCCACTACATTCTGGCCATTATACTCTGACATTCCATTTTAAAGTTCATAAACCAATTAATAAAGTAAGAGCCAAATTATTTCATATCCTGATTTCGAGTTTTGTAGATGGCAATGAAATCTTCATTGCTTCTGCTTTGTAAGTATGAATATCTATAAACTGGGTCATATTTTATGTCAATAATTTAATTCAACATCACTATAAAATGAAACTTATTTTTTGTTCTATCTTTTCCTGAAATTTGCAATAATGATTTACAAAGGACACTTGCTAGTAGCCAGATTTGTGTTTTTCTTTTCTTTTTAAAGAATACCACTCTTGAACATATAATTTAATTTCTTCTCAATAATCATGGTATCTGCCCGCCATGCCATGCCATGAATGAAGTTTTAAGATACTAAAGTGCTCTTTACATTTTATTTGTGCCTTGTTATATCTCATCTTGAAATATACTGATATTATTAACAGTTAAAATTAAACATTGTGTGATAGAACTAATTTTACCTACCAAAATTTGATGACTTATCCAATTCACACATAAATATTTATAAAAATTATTCAACAATAGATATTTAACTACTAGCATCCATTCAATAAAATCTCATGTGGTTTAGATTTGTAATCCTACTATATATGTGTTCATTTTCACTATTTCCTTTGCAATTACATGTGTGAGATTTCTACCCATACAGGTTCTTGTCCCATTGCTAGGTGAAATTTTTCTTACTTTCTTAAATTCCTGTACAGCACCAGCAGTCTCTTCTCAGGCATTGTTAACTGTTGTTATAAACATGGTGAGAATCCTTGCGAGTCCTGTAACTTCCTGAGTTTCCTGAGTCGTGTAAGGTGACTGAATCTCTGTGATCAAATATCTGTCTTCTCATCAAATGCATTCAGTTGGTCTGGCTTCGATCATCATAAGGGTCTGCGGTGGTTTGAATGAGAATGGTCTTAGTAGGTTCATATGCTTGAATGGTTTATTTCTTAGTTTGTGGACCATTTCAGGAGAATTAGAAGGTATGGCCTTGTTGGAGAAGGTGAGTCACTGGGGATGTGTTTTCAGGTTTCAAAAGCCCATTTCAGGTCAGACTCCTCTCTCTCTGCTTCCTACAAACAGATCAAAATGTAAATTCTCAGCTACTGTTGCAGCAACCTGGTGCCTGCCTTCTCCTGTGCTTCTTGCCCTCATGAGCATGGACTCACCCTCTGAAACTGTAAGCAAACTTCCAATCAAATGCTTTCTTTTATAATTTGCTTTGTTCACGGTGTCTCTTTACAGAGACAGAGCAGCACCTAAGACAGGGCTCCTATAATTAAGTACCATAGATTGGGGCAGTTACAAACATGTTACAAGTTTTGGAGGCTGAAAGTCTACGTGTCTGCACACTCAGGGTCTCATTTTTCATAAAAGATTCCTCCACATTGGGTACTTACCTGGTAGGAGTAGACAATGAGCTCCATGTGACTCTTTTAAAGGCAGATATACCATTTATGAAGCTGAATTTCATGCTCTATTTATCTCTTAAAAGCCTTTCATTGTTATTTGGCATTGAGTACCTGGCTTCCGTGCATGTTTTGTGAGGGACACAAAACTTCACGGCATAGTAATTATCTTTTCCCAGGTGTTCATGTAGTATTTATGTAATTCATATTAAAAGTTGGATGCTTTGTTTTCTTTCATCTCTATATTAAGTCTGGCTTTCCACTTTACATCTGGAGTGTAAACTGGTCATCTAGGCTATCTAGAGCTAGGAGCATTTCGTTTCCATGTGGCCTCTTCCCATGTGTATCCTGAACCCCTTTTCTCTAGGCTCATTGACAACATGGGATTTAATGGCTTCAAGCTTCATACTTTGTAACTGATTACTCCTGACTGCTTCTAAATATTTCAAAGGGACAGAGTGGAAACTGAAGTTCTGACGACCCAACATTTGAAGTGATTGAACATCAGAAGTCCCCAGCTTCCTACTTTTCAAATAACAGATTAAGGCCATTTCACATACACTAGAAAAATTAGTGTCTCCCTCTTTAAGAGGTAGAACACTGGAAGACATTGCCATATTTTCTTTCCTTTCCATACAGGTATATTCCTGAAACCTAAAAAACAAATAACTTCGGTGGTACTAAATTGTTTATGACTAAGGGTTGACAAGGTTAAATTTTCTAATAAATATTCATAACACTTTTCTCATTTATTTTTCATAAAATGTATCTTAGCATACTTTAATAAACTTTTATATTTTAAGTCAGTTGAAATCTCTGATGACATTTCCACATAAGTAAATTTACACTATGATTTGGCTGTGCTATCTTTTACATATTTCTAGAGGACACTCAAAAATATAGCACTTCTGATCTTTCTCATGAACATTTTCAATGCAATATCTACAATAGTGTCAATAAAAACCAATGATAGAAGAAATTTACTGGGGAGTCAAAACTGATAAACATTTTTAAAATGCTAATTTATCTCACTGACCTTAGAACTTTAGGAAATGGGACAATACATAATGAAAAAAGTATGGCTTAAAATTCACCCCAGAAAGAAAAGTGATATGAAAATTATTGAGAAATAAAAATTTGGAAGACAATGTTTTAAGAGAGACTATCACTATAAATGAGAAAAATTTAAGAAAAATAGCCAGTGTAAAATTTATGTTAAAACAAAGCTTAAAAAGAACAATGTATTAATGAGTATATTTATTTAAAATATCAATTTATTTAGAGAGATATATATGAAATAGAAAAGTTAATCATGACATATGTAGTATATTTCCAAATCTGGTTCTATTTTCACAATCAAAATAAACACAGACATAATAAAACTCCTTTGAAACTTCTGTCTAAGATTTATATGTTGTCATTTATTTTGAAATATGTGTACATATATATTTGCATAAGCACTATGTATAATATATTCTCTGACAAATAATTATTTTTTACCTTTGTAATATATTTGTACATATATTGATTTAGCATGTGGATATATGCTTTACAAAACTACATATAGATATGAGTACCAAAATCCATACATGTAACATCCAATGTTTCATGTAATGTATTAAGAATAAAATATTAAATATAGATTAATTTGTTAATACTTTATAATTATAATTTAATATAGCCTTGCAATGAAACCTTAAATATTCAAATTGGATATATATTGGAAAAAAGAAATTATCTTCTCTTCCAGTCATTTGGTTTCAACTCCCAGTATGAATAAAGATAATGAATTTTATTTTCTATGATGCTCCAAAATTCATACATTATAAAATTTCCCCTTATGGAGAATAGTTTAACTGCATATTTTGCATTCTATACACATTACCTTCTGCAAAACACAAAACTATGAAAGTACAAGAGAAGTCACTGAGTGTCAACTTCAGTACATGTGAATGGTTAACAAAAAAAATTCTAAAATTAAACTGTTCTTTCAAATTTTCATACATGGATGTAAGGCATTATGATTACTTTCCCTCTCTCTCTTCTCTCCATCCAGTCCCTGCCAACCTCCCTTTTTCTGTACAAGTACCTTTCTCATGTTCATGTTTTTCTTGTTGTTGCTTTGTGACCCACTGAGTTTAACCAAGATGGTCACATGGGAAAGGATCTATCCATTATAGTATGATAGACTCAAAACTTATGGCTGGGATGTCTTAGGTCCTGAAGGTGGAAGACAGCTACTTCTGTGTGCAAACATAGTCAAAAGAATAACCCATGGTGAACAATGCAGTGGGAAACTTTGAGAGAGGCTTCAGAGAAAACGGGGCTTTTACCTCATGTTCATCTTGTTCCCTAGATTGTTTTTGAATCAGATTCCTTGCCTTCTGTGACAAATATTTACAGTCAAATCATAAGATAAGGTCATCCCTGCTGGATGTCAGAACATAGCTATAGAACCCAATGTGGTTAGTGGACCCTGAATCTGGATATGACCTTCTGCATTGATTTGTGTTTTTCCAGCTATAATCCATAACACATACCAGACAATTGTGTTTAAATTGCTTTGTCCTGAGGAAGTTCTAGGAAAGGATTGCTCTGTTTATATTTAGTATGTGATTACTGGTGTTCATTTACATATTTTATGAACTCAAACAACCTTTCTTGGATCATTATTTCTTTTGTTATTCATGTATGAAAGCATACAAACTCAAGTAAGTTTGTCTATAGCATTAGACTGTATTCTGCCATTATTTCAGGTCCTCAGATCCCATGTCATGCACAGTTCAGCACAGGTTGGCTGAAAAGTTGACACTGCTTCTGTTCTGCTGTGTACTTTATGTTAATTGCCTTCTAAACATTTCCTTTCATACCCAACTGCTAGTTGGTTTTAGAAACAAGAGAGAGTTGGTTCAGGAGAGGAGCTGGCACAAAATTAATGTTCAAGAATGAGCTTTGTTAGTAGAAGAGCCTTATAGCAGAGGAAGCCCCAATTATGCCTGAAGGAAGAAGGCTCTTGAGACTACATGAATGCAAGCATTAGGGAGAATATAGGCTTCCTTTTAACTTGGAAACCTTCACTAAAACAGATAGCTGGAAGTAAAAGGAAAAGACATAGCTGCCATAGACTGGATGAGAGAAATATATTACTTTTATATCCATTCAGGGGTTGTCAGGAAACTTCACTGTAGGATTTATTTTGGAGTAGCCTATGTCAAATTGAGAGAATGAGGTACTGGGTAAGACTTCAAATTGGAGACAATGAAAAAGACAGCATAGCCTTCTTAGCCTTCTGTGTTAAAGAAAAGGTCTGGAGTCGGGTGGAGCCTGATTTCTTTAGACTTCAAGGTCTGGCTGTTCATAGTTACTAGTGTCTTAAAGGGTCATGCATTTACCCTAGTTATTAGTAATTTGTTTCTTAAATGCATATGAGTTTGGAAAAAGAAAACTATATAATAGGTTGAAAAATTGATTGTATATTAAAAAGTCTATTTTCTTGTTATTAGAGAAAAATAAAGAGATATGAATGTGCCTCTTGTATTTATGCTTATCCAAGGCTTTCTCTACAGAGAAGTTCTAGAAATATTGAGGCCGTAGAAAGTAAATGAACATTCATATCATGATATGTGCATGACTCCCTCTAGTTAAAGGATGTTGAGCTCTTTGGAGAAGTATTCAATTCTAGGTCAGGGGAAGGAAAACTACAGGGTGACTCAATCATCTTTTGTCCCTAAAAAGCTTGATGCCCCAGCATCAAGGGGAATGCCAGGGCAAAGAGGCGGAGGTGGGTGGGTGGGTGGAGGAACACCCTCATAGAAGCAGGGGCAGTGGGAATGGGATAGGGGGTTTCAGTGTGTGTGTGGGGGGGAGAGGATAACATTTGAAATGTAAATAAAGAAAATATACAATATAAGTAACAAAAAGAGTAAGGAATTTCTCTTAAAAGAATGATGATGCCTGGGAGAGGGCATTGAAAATCAAAAGAACTGCATCAACCAATCTAAAACACCTGGAGCAAAAAAGTAAAAGTGTGATAACCCATCTAGTCAAAACAAAACCAACAAACCTTCAATATACAGTATCATTTTATAGTTCAGAGAATGGTATGACTAATCCCTTTGTCCAACAGAAATGCAGGAAAATTGAAAAAAATGTTAAAAAGTTAATAGTTCAGTATTATAGAATAAATTCAATTAGCAGAGAAAAATATTTAAGTTAAATCACTCTGTTCTAATAGAATAGAAATAATTCTGAGCTTTACGATATCATGCTATACTTATGTAAAATTTAGAAGAGACAGCTTTCCAGATATGTGTATAGTGTCAAAGCATCCCCTGCCATGTAATTACTAGTGCAGAGAACAGAAATAGTAGTTTAATGGAGGACAAACCTAGGACACCGTGCAGCAACAAACTAGAGCTGTTTGTTTAGTTTCTCCAGGTACAGTAAGATGCTCTTGGGTGAGACAATGAGAAAGTGAGAACAGGGGCAAGTACACAGCACTGATTCAATAATGCGAAAATATGAGATACGATAAACCTAAGTGAGAAAATGATCTGGGGGGAAAACATAGTGGTGAAGAAAAGGGAGATGAAACAGATGAGAGAGAGAGAGAGAGAGAGAGAGAGAGAGAGAGAGAGAGAGAGAGAGAGAGAGAGAGTGTGTGTGTGTGTGTGTGTGTGTGTGTGTGTGTGTGTGTGTGTGTGTGGTGTATGCATATGTGCTTGTAGATGCATGGGCAGAGAACGGACACACATGCAATCATTTGAGGCTATGGAGAAAAATTTAGCCCCAAGCTTGATTTGGATCCTTCCACTCAGGAAAGGAAGAGAAAGGCCATTTTCTCTTCTGACTGGAAAAAAATCAAAAAACTATTTTTGTAACTTTAGATGTGAACTTTCCCTCTCTACTTCATTCTTAAAATTATCCTATTTTTCAAGATTACTTAGAATCATTTTCTTTTAAACTTGTAAAGATTGCCTTTCTATGTCTCTGAGGCAGACAGAGAAATCACAAAACATTAAGCAAAGCTAGCTCATTTCCTTTCTTTTCTGACTTCAGAAGGTGAATTGAAAGTTACCTTCAAGTGAATATTCACTTTCAACATCAAGGCTCAGTGACAGAATGTGAAACTGGATTAAGTTGTATTTAATTAGAGCTAAGTTCTTCAAGGGCTTCTGGTCCTTTTGGTAAAGATTTAATGAAAATAGTGTGAGACTGAAGAATTTGGGTAGTTTAAGTTTCATAAGTAACTGCTCAATTATTAAGAATTTATGAGATCCCTGAGTAAGAATGTATAATTCTTAATGTATTACCTCATGTTCATTTCAGAATATATAGTACCTATAATATGACATCAAATTCACATCATTCATTTGGTAAATAAACCTGATATCATTTGCTAGAATTTACATGCAAATCTAGGACAAATATACATATTTAATGAAAAATACAGCCTTGGATAATGCCTCTTTCAATTTATTTTTAACTGACACACAGACCATAAAATATACATATTAATGTTTGCTATATTTGATATACAATGGTTAATTCAGCTTAAATATACTTATCTTCTCAGACAGTCAATATTTCTTTTTTTTTCTGTTTATTTTATTTTGCTTTATTTTGCAGATGTAGGGTCTCTTATATCCCAGACTGGCCTCGTATTTACTATGCAAAAAAAGATGACCTAAACTTTTGATATTCCTATACCTTCTTAGTAATGAGGTTCAGCCACATTTGGTTTATGCCAATAAAAAGCCAATGAAGATCCTCCTGCAGGCTTAGCAAGTAGTCTACCTTGATCTGTGTCCCCACTCCCTTTCAATATTAAGTCATAGAACCGATTTTCTACTTGTGCAAAATATACATGATATATTTCACATGTACATTGTATACTTCACATGGCACAAAGTCACAAAAACTTTGTAGTCTTCCTCAATTTCTTTCATTGATGTTTTACAGTTATTGTACAATCAATTTTTTACTTTGGCTTAATTTCTTTCCAGTATACATATTTTTTAGTCCCTACAAATGGATTATTACTCTCTTGGCTAAAAGTACTACTTGTTTTTCCATATTACTTTTCTAACTTGAAAATGTATTGAATTCATTCAGTGATTTTAGACCATTCACATTGTAGATTTGCTCTCTATAAGATCATGTCATCTGCAAACATGGCTACGTGATCTACTTCTCTAATTTGGAATACTTCTTTCTTCGTCTTGACTGATGGTTCTGGCTAGGACTTCCAGCACTATGTTGACAGAGTGGTACAATTTGGCACCTTGGTCTTGATGTTGATCCTAGAGAGAAGGCTTTAGCTGTCCTGTACTCAGTATAATGTTAGCTGCTGGCCTGTCAAAAACACCTTTTGTCATGTTGAAGCATGCTTCTTGTCAGTGACTAATGCCTTTTTTATATATGAGAAAAACAGAGCATAATGAAAAGATAGATTATGATAGTTTATTTAGGCAAGATAATTAATATGTCTATTCTTATATGTTCACTTTACCATGTCTATCTCTAATTTGTATTTCAACATCTGTCTTATTTATAAATTATAAATATAAATGTGAATATATACATCACTCCATTATCTGTATAGTTTAAATAATACCATACATGGGTAACTTCTTAGTTAAGACTGTTTCATCAGTGTGAATACACAGGTGCTTTTTGTACCAAATCCAACACAATTTTAGTATAAGATTGCTCACACTTTGAGAATAAATGACAGCCTGAAATAAAATGTTTACATCTAGCTACCCACTTAGGGGAAACCCAGTAAAATATCAGACAAAACTCAACTCATCTATTTAATAATCACAAATTAATCATGTTTTTCTTTTATTTAAAATAGATTCTTTCTGAGAGTACCTGACTAATATAGATGTAGAGGCTCACAGCCATTCATTGAACTGAGTATGGGGTCCCCAATGAAGGAGTTAGAGAAAGGACCAATGGAGCTGAAGGGTTTGCAGCCCCTTAGGACAAACAACAGCAGGGGTTTGTTCTTGTTGTTTTTTGTTTTTTGGGGGTTTTTTTGGTCTGATTTTTTTTTGCAGGGGGGGGAACTGGGACAGGAGAAATCATATGTCATGTAAATAAAGAAAATATCTAATTAAAAAATAAAAAATAAAATAGATTCTTTTCTCATATAATATATCCTGAAAATAGTTTCCCCTCCTTTTACATCACCCAGCTTCTTCTCACTTCACTTCCACCCTCATACTCCACTTCTTTGCTACCTCTCATTAGAAAGGCACAGCCTTCTAACAAGTAAACAACAAAACATGAGAAAATATGAGATAGAGCAAAACTTTTCATGTCAAATTTGGTTAGCTCAACCCAACAGGAAGATGATAGTTCCAAGAGCAGGCATAAGAGTCAGAGTTCCACTTGTTTTCATAGTCAAAAATATAAAACTACAAAGAAGACCTGGCACAGACCCATGTAGGTCTTGTGCATGCTGTTCAGTCTTTGTGAACTTATATGTGCCTTGCTTAGTTGATTTCTAGAGCCTTGTTCTTCTCATGTCTTCTGTCCCTCTAACTCTTAGAAATCTTTCCCTCCCACTTCTGCAGAATTCCCTGAGCTCTGAGGGGAGGACTTTGATGAAGACCTCCGGCTTATACAGTCTCTCCGTATAGAATCTGACTATGAGTCTCTGAATCTGCTGCCATGGGAAGCCTCTCTGATGGTGCCACTGACCTAGGATATAGCAGAATATCATTAGAAACCATTTTATTGAATTTTTTGCCAGTCTTGTTTTGCATCTATCCTAGGTCTCTGTGCTATCTAGTCTCTGGCTCTCTGTTACTCAGTCAGACTCAGGTTGCTTTGTGAAGTGGGCCTTAAGTCAAATCAGACATTGCTTGACTCTCCGCACAACCTCAGTATCTATCACTATTGTCCTAACATATTTCCAGGCAGGATGACAGGTCAAAGGTTTTGCAGCTGAGTTGGTGTTCATGTTTCTGTTTCATCAATGTGCAGCGAACCTTCCCATAGCAAAGAGACTAGAATGTAGGGGTGAAGGATTCATGTAGAAGCCAGCTTGAATTCTCTTCATAGTCAATGAGTTGCATGGGGTTGTCATCAGCATTGGGACCCCTTGTCAGTTTACAGAGCACAACTCTATCTTAACAATAGACTGAGTCATTTAGCAATTTCTATGACACTCCATGGCTAAAAACTCAATTAAATGCAACCTAGTCCCACAACTGGAAGCTTTGCCTAGCTGTCGGAGATGGCCAGCTGTGATTTTATACCTCCACAACTGTGTCAATAAGATCCTCTTTATAAAATCTAGGAAGTTTCCACAGCACTGGATTCCACACTACTGAGCCTTAGGTACAGTCATCAATCCCCATTCTCTCTCCCTCTATCCCATCTCTTTCCCCTTTATGATCCTTGTGTATCTTTTCCTACCTGCCCCAAGTCTGCCCATTTAATCTCTTCTATTTCACCCTCCCAGGGAGATATATGCATCCCCCATAGACCCTTTATCTTTACCTAGCCCTTTTGGGTCTGTGGATTATATCTTGGTTATCATTTACTTAATGGTTAGTATCTCCTTACAATTGAATACATATCACATTTGTCTTTCTGGGTCTGGGCTACCTCACACAGGTTGATTTTCTTTTTTCGAGACAGGGTTTCTCTGTGCAGCTCTGGCTGTCCTGGAACTCACTCTATAGACCAGGCTGGTCTTGAACTCAGAACTCCACCTGCCTCTGCCTCCCAAGTGCTGGGATTAAAGGTGTGCACCACCATGGCCCAGCAGGTTGATTTTTTTTTTAAGTTTCATACATTTGCCCGTGAATGTCATGACATTATTTTTAGAGTTTTATATTATTTGTACCAGAGGACCCAGGAGTGATATAGCTGGGTACTCTGGTAGAACTATGTCCAACTTCAGGAGAGCTGACAAACTGATTTCCAGAGTGGTTATATCAGCTTGCAATCCCATCAGCAATGAAGTAATGTTCCTCTTTCTCCACAACCTCTCCAGCATCTGCCGTCACCTGAGTTTTTTATCCTAGCCATTCTGACTGGTGTGAGGTGGAATCTTAGAGTTATTTTGATTTGCATTTCCCTGATGACTAAGGATATTGAACATTTCTTTAGGTTTTTCTCAGCCATTCGGTATTCATCAGTAGAGAATTCTTTGTTTAGCTCTGTACCCCATTTTTAATAGGGTTATTTGGTTCTCTGGAGTCTAACTTCTTGAGTTCTTTGTATATATTGGATATTAGCCCTCTATCAGATATAGGATTGGTAAAGATCTTTTCCCAATTTGTTGGTTGCCATTTTGTCCTATAGACAGTGTTTTTTGTCTTACAGAAGCTTTGCAACTTTATGAGGTCCCATTTGTCAATTCTTGATCTTAGAGCATAAGCTATTGGTGTTCTGTTCAGGAAATTTTCCCCTGTGCCTATGTGCTTGATGCTCTTCCCCACTTTCTTTTCAGCAAAATATCTTTAAAAATGTTCAACACTTTAGCCACCTATATCCCTCCTATATCTTAGCCAGCTATATCACTCCTGGGCATATACCCAGAAGATGCTCCAACATGTAATAAGGACACATGCTCCACCATGTTCACAGCAGCCTTATTTATAATAGCCAGAAACTGGAAACAACCCAGATGTCCCTCAACAGAGAAATGGATCAAAGCTACTTTTTATCCTGTGAGAATGTCTACAATCAATAAGAAAAATGACAACTCACACTGACAGGGATGAGGGCAAGGTAAATACTCTTTAATTTCTGATAGAGTACAAACTTGGATAGCCTCTATGGAAATCAATATGATGGTTTCTTAGAAAGTTAAGAATTGATCTTCCTCAAGACCCAACTATACTACTGTTGAATATGTACCCAAAAAGATAAGCCATTCCACAACAAGGACACTTCCTCAATCATGTTTATTATGGCTTTATTCATAGCAGCCAGAAACTGGAAACAACTTATATGTCCCCTCAATAGAAGAATTGATAAACAAAATGTACAATGTATTAGTTTCAGTGTATCTGGTTTGATGTGGGGGTCCTTGATCCCCTTACACTTGAGCTTTATACAAGGACAGGCTCTGATAGTACCCGACTAATACAGAAGTAGAGGCTCATAGCCATCCACTGAACTGAGTGCAGGGTCTCCAATGAAGGAACTAGAGAAAGGACCCAAGGAGCTGAAGGGTTTGCAGCTCCTTAGCACGAACAACAATATGAACCAGGGACTAAACCACCAACCAAAGAGTACACATGGTGGGACTAATTGCTCCAGCAGCATATGTATAGTAGAGGATGGCCAAGTCGGTCATCAATGGGAGGAGAAGCCTTTGACCCTGTGAAGGTTCTATGCTCCAGTGTAGGGGAATGCTAGGGCCAGTAAGCATGAGACAGTGGGATGGCGATCAGGGGGACGGGGGAGGGAACAGAGGTGTGTTCTTGTTGTTTT
>NW_022196912.1:80963770-80964073 GCF_008632895.1 Mastomys coucha | reverse complement strand
TGACATATAAATAAAGAAAATATCTAATAAAATAAAAAAAAAATTAAAAAGTAGCTTTTCTCAGGTGGCTAAGGTGTTGAACATTTTTAAAAATATTTTTCAGCCATTAGATATTTCTCTATTGAGAATGTTCTTCTAGACTATGTACTCAATTTTTAAATTGGATTACTTAGATCTTTGATACCTAGTTTATTGAGTTCTTTATATATTTTGGATGTCAGACCTCTATTGAATATGAAGTTGGTAAAAACCTTCCAATTTTGTAAGTTGACACTTTTTCCAATTAACAGGGTTTTTTTTTTT
>NW_022196912.1:80952601-80963760 GCF_008632895.1 Mastomys coucha | reverse complement strand
TCCTAAGGTCCCATTCATTAATTGTGGATCTTAGTGCCTAAGCTACGGGTGTTCTGTTTAGAAAGTCTTCACCTGTGCTAATGTGTTCAAGGCTCTCCCCCACTTTCTCCTCTATCAGGCTTAGTGTTTTTTGTTTTATGTTAAGGTCTTTGACTTTATGCAGGTTTGTAAATATGAATCTATTTGCATTCTTCTACATGTAGATATCCATTTTGACCAGAACTATTTGTGGAAGACAATATCTTGTTTTTTTTTCAATGTGTACTTCCCACTTTGTTATAAGAAATATCAGGTGTCCATATTTTTGTAGATTTATGTCTGGGTCTTCAATTAAATTCCATTGAAAAATGTGTCCATTTTCATGCAAATATCATGCAATTTTTAATACTATACTCTGTAGTATAGCTTGAAATTTGGAATGGTGGGACCTCTGGAAATATTTTTATTGCTCAGGATAATTTCAGCTATTGTAAGTTTTTTATTTGTCCACAGTAAGTTGAGAATTGTCTTTGCCAGGAATGTAAAAAAATGTATTAGAACTTTTATGGGGATTACACTGCGTCTGTAGATTGCTTTTGGTATGATGAGCATGAGATATCTTTCTATCTTTTGAAATCTTCAATTTCTTTCTTCAAAGGCTTGGATTTTTTATCATAGAACTCTTTCAGCTGCTTGGTTGGGATTTCCTCAAAGTATTTCAGATTATTTAAGGCTATCAATGACAGGTTGTTTCCATGATTTCTTTCTTAGCCCTTTTATCGTTTATAGGAGGGCTACTGATTTTTTCAGTTAATCTTGTTTTCAGTCACTTTGATGAAAGTGTTTCACAGGTATCGGAGTTTACTGGTGGAATTTTTAGGGTCACTTGTGTATATTATCATATCAGCTGCAAATAACAATAGTTTGAATTCTGCCTTTCTAATTTGTATTCAATTAATCAATTCAGTTAACGCTTCAGTTGTCATATTGCTCTATCTAAAACCTCAAGAACTATATTTAATAGAAATGAAATGGACAACCTTGTCTTATTCCTGATTTTAGTAGAATTGCTTTGAGTTTCTCTCCATTGAATTTGATATTCAGTATAAGCTTGCTGCAAATTGCCTCTACTATGTTTAGTGTTTAGGCATGCCACTTGTATCCTGACACTCTTCAGGACTTTTATCATGAAGGGTTGTTGAATTTTCTCAAAAATTTTTCTTTGTGTTGTTCTCTTTGTTCTATTTTATTGATTTCAGGTCTCTGTTTGATTATTTTCTGATATCTAGTCCTCTTTTATGTGGTTACTTCTTGTTCTAGAGCTTTCAGGTCTGTTCTTAAATGGCTAGTTTGAGATCTTTCCAATTTTTTTGTGTAGGCACTTAATGCTATGAACATCCTTTTAACACTGGTTTCATGGTGCTCTATAACTTTCTATATGCAGTGTATTCATTTTCCTTGAGTCATAGAAAGTCTTTAATTACTGTCTTTATTTCTGTTTTTGCCAGTTTTTCATTCAGTAGAGATTTGTCCAGTTTCTATGATTCTGTAAGCTTCCTGTTGTTAATATTCAGGTTTAAGCTCTCATGGTCTGACAGTATAAAATGAGTTATTTCAATTTTCTTATATCTGTTGAGATCTGCATTGTGTCAGATTATGTGGTCAGTTTGGAAGACAGTTCCATGAGGTGCAGAAAGAAAGGTCTATTCTTTGTGTTTGACTGGAATATTATGCAAAGATGTTAGGTTTATTTCATTTATAACATCGGTTTTCTCCAGCATTTCTCTTTTTAGTTTTTTGTTGTTGTTGTTTTTGTTTTGCTTTGCTTTGTTTTGTTTTTTTGGGTGATCTACCTATTGGTGAGAGTAGTGTATTTGTTAATCCTGAAATTAATGAGAGAAAAACAGGTTCCACAGTTCCACTACTGAGTTCTCAGGAAATGGCAGAGGCTTAAAAAGGCAAAAATTCATATTTCACATAATGCCCAATCAGGGGCTAGCAAATACCCTCACATAATCCTGCCTACATACCTTCTATCTAAAAGTAATCAAGCACATCTGGTGTAATTGGTTCAAATAAGCTTGTTTGGTGAAGCAAAAACATTTGACTTGCTATTTCTCAAGAACTATAGCTCCCAGCTTTCCAAGCAGTTACCTTGTCCTTGGGCAAATGGGTTAATTTTGGCTCTTATATCCCCCTGTTCAGTTGTATCTTGAGTTAAATCCTTGACTCTGTGATGGGTACCTATTTATATTGGAATATAATAACCGTCAGCTTAATGGTAACGAAACAGTAAAGAGAAAGATCAAAGGCCCAGTGATGGCTGACATTAGTTACTGTCTAAAAGGAGCCTGCAAATGGATGGATTTCCAGTCACTTATTTCATTTCAGTTTCCTTTTTCCAATGTTTCTGTCAGTAGAGCCAGCTTATAATCCCAAATAGTTTATATATAGAAAGAATAATCTTCTCTAAAGTTATATAATACTTCTTTGTTCTACATAAAGCAGGCCAAGTGCCCTATCTTATTGTAGAACTATTTCATTAATGAATCTGCCTGTTGATAAACGTGGCCCCACTTTTCTATTATGTCAATTGTCATTATAGCTAGCCAATTTGTCCTCTGTGCCAGGGAATTTCCTTTTGACTTAGGATTTTAGCATGTCGGGAACAAGGGAAAGCATACTCTCTTCTGTAATTACATCTGACTGAAACTAGGATGTTGTTGTGAGGCTCCAGGAAGGCTAGAAGGGTAGTCAAAGACTGGACAATGGAGCATTCATTCATCAGAAGTATCTCATAAGTTGATCCAGCTGAAGGGACAGGGAGCAATCACATCAGCTGTGCTAGTTCACATCAGCTTTCAAAAAGTCCAGAGCTCAGCATTTTTCAATGCACAGCTGATCTCTGGATGGTATCTGTCAGCCACGTGGAAATCTGCTGAGACAAATAGAGACTAGGGACAGAAGTTAAAGTTTAGGAACTTAAAGGAAAAACTTACACCTGGAACATTTCTACTCATAGTCCTAGTAACTGGGGGAGGGAAGGTGTTCCAAGTCCGGGGAAGAAATTTCCCCCCTGGGAATAGGAAGGTTTGGAGGCTTGGACTGTACTTACTTGGAATCCACTGAATCTATGAGTGGTGGACTCAAGTCTTATAATTTCTTAAATTCTCTGAATCTTACATGAAATTTTAGTTTTAAAAAGGAGATTCAGATATATTTGCATTACTATTGTTTGTAAACTTAAATCCATATTGTAGAAAACTCAGCTATCAGGTATCTGTAAAATAACTGGAATAGACTCATGCCTTTGAGTCCAAGCCAAATCTGTAGTTTTGGAATTAAAGAATCAACATGTTTTTGTTTTTGGTTTTTTTTTTTTTCTGTCTAGAGAGTCAGATAGACACCAGTGGTATGGGGTGCAGAAGAAATCATTACAGCGTGGGAAAGAGCCTTTGTTTAGCATTGGCAGAATCATATTTACATTTCTAGAATACATAAAGGAACATACAGATTTGACACAATTCTTATTAAATGCCACAATGTTCCTCAACAACATTGCATACACATGTGCACACACACATACACACACACACACATATCTAAAACTTATATGGAATCATAGCCAAAGACAATGCTAAGAACAACAAAGAATCCACATTTCTTTTTTTTGTTGTTGATTTTGCTTGTTTTATTTCTTAAAGATTTTATTTATGTATTTATGTATTTGTTGATTTATTTATTTTGAGAACACTGTAGCTCTTTTCAGACACACCAGAAGAGGGTATAGGATCCATTACAGATGGTTGTGAGCCACCATATGGTTGCTGGGAATTGAACTCAGGTCCTCTGGAAGAGCGGTCAGTGTTTTTAACTGATGAGCCATGTCTTCAGCCCCAGAATCCAAATTCACAATACTGTCTATAAAGTACTTAATGATTTGCCAGTTCTTTATAAATAGAACTGTTACTCCAAGAAGAAATATGTGTAATTATATTTCTATAAATTAATGTTCAAAGATGACAAGAAGTTTAGTGTAGCACAGAAATTAAACAATGGGAGTAGAATTAAATTTCAACTTTCTTGTTTTCAAATTAAGCCTCTGTTAAGAACCAGTGAGAAGCCATACTTTTTTATAAAATAATAAACTTTATCATGATCAAACCTAATCACTCCTTTTATAGTTTGTGTCTAATTGTAATGCTCTTAGACCAGGAATAGAGCATAAAAATACACAGAATCTGTTACACATGCATACACACACACATAAACACTCCTCCTTAAATCCTGTTGACTTCAAGCCCAGAGGTTTTCACAGTTATACAAGATTCAGTTAAATTGATGTTTAATCAATTACTTAAATTTAATTAATCAATTTTATTTTACTGCCTATATATTTTATATAATTTATGTATTATAATATAATATTTTATATAATTATAATATCTAATATATAGTATTTTATATGATCATACTTTAATTGTTACCAATGAATCTATTTAATTTAATTAGTATTTAAATCATGTAATTTGGTTTGTTCAAAGATATGTCAATATTTGGGATTATTAAATGTAGAATAATCTAATCTTTTCTTATTTTTGTCCCAGTTTTAGAAGAGAAATTTAGGTGATAGAAAATGAATGGCAAATCAGTCTGATGTACCATAAGTCCCATATTCTAATTTATAAACTGTGTTTGGGTGGATATATTATTGTAACTCAGTTATCTTTCCTGTAATATGAAAAGATGTAATGATTCCTAATACAAGAGCTTTAGTGTGTCCTGCACAAAACATCTTAATAATATGATGAATTTTAATTAAAACATTTATCATAAATATATAGGAAATACTAAGTGAATTGGGTTAAATAAGTTTATCTGAGTGTTTAAATGCTCATATGAGTTCCCATGTGTTTTCAGGTACACATCCATGTACATGTGTGTACAGGTCAGAGTTCTGTGGTGGGTATCTTCCTCAATTGTTCTCCACCTTAATATTTTAGACAGAGTCTCTCGATCATAGGGGTCACAAATTTGTCTAGACTGTCTAGCCCATGAGCCCCAGAGGTTCTCTAGCCTGATTTCCCCAGTGTTACAGTTTGTTGTGACATTCATCAGCCTTTTCTGTAGATGCTGAGTAGCTGAAATCAGATTGTTGTGCTTGCCTGACCAGCTTCTCACCATCTGAGAAATCTCCCTAGCCCCCTGGAGGAGTTTGTTTGATTGTATTATGTACTCTTTAGTATTCTAATCTGAATTGTGAGTTACGTTCAGCATCTAAGTGAACATAGAATTCCCCAGAGATGGCTCTACAATTAAGAGAATTTGTTGCTTCTGGAAAGAACCTGGGTTAGATTTCCAGCATCCATATGAGGGTTCACAACTATCTGTAACTCTAGTTTCAGAGAATCTGCTGCATTCTTCTGACCTTCACAGGTGCTACCCTGTATGAGGTGCACAGGCATGCATGCAGGCAAGACACTTAAACACACAAGATCAAATAGATCTAAAAATAATAAAATAATAAAAAGTTATGGTTTCTGGAATGTATGTAACTTTTAAATTGATTGTTATGCAAACAGTGGGATTTATAGATATTTAAGTGCCATTTCAGCTGACTCTAGACTTTTAGGTAATTGTGCTCAACTTTCATTTGTGAGCATATATATGTATATATATATAGTGTGTGTTTTTGACTAACCAACAAAGGTGGGCAATTATAGCATGTAGGAAAAAGAAAAATAATTGTAAGAGGAGATGTACACAGTAAACAGCAGATAAATATACACTCCAATATAACTCAGGGACTTTTTAAGTGCTAGTAATTTAAATAGTTTTCAAGTTTTAAATAAACTTTATATGCTGGAATGTTGACTGCTTTGGTCTTGTATTCATCTACTGTAGGCAGCCACAGATGTTATCATTCCTGACACATGCAATTCTTTTAGGTGAAGACATTTATATAAATAAATTAATTTAGCTGTTAGCAAGTCTATCAGTCTAGCTTTAGGGATGATTGACTTGTTCAAACGTTTGGCCACAATTATGATTGTACAGTTTCCATTCCCCCGATTGCTGTGCTCTCCTGCTCTGTACAGATAGAAACTTATTACTTCCATTGTACTACCAATCTGCTAGCTTTACAATCTGTGATGGACTTAATCTTGATGGACTACAAAATTAACTATCCCTCTTAATTAACCTCAGAAGGAAACTGTTTGCATTCTAAAGTTCATGATGATTATAAAGGAGATAACAGTTTATAGCAATTCCACATCATTGCCTACAGAAAAAAGAAAACCTTATCTTTATTTTAAAATGCTCTGCTTTTAGTGCCCAAATTTGAACTAGCATCATCAGAAAAACATTATGTGTGTGTTCATGTGTGTGTGTGTGTGTGTGTGTGTGAATAAAATCTCTAGATATTTTCCTCTTTATAGTGTCTCATATGTACAACTGTAGGGAATTATTGCTTTTTTAAAAATTTATTTATTTTTTCTTATGAGGGTGCTCCCCCACCCACCCAACTACTTCTGCCTTCTCACCCTGGCATTCCCCTATGCTGGGGCATCAAACCCCCTTAGGTCCAAGGGCTACTCCTTCCACTTATGTACAACAAGGCCATCCTCTGCCACATATGCGGCCAGAGCCATGGGTCCCTTCCTGTGTACTCTTTGGTTGGTGGTCCAGTCCCTGGGAGCTCTGGGGGGGTCTGGCCAGTTGATACTGTTGCACCCCCAATGGGGCTGCAAACCCCCTCAGCTCCTTCAGTTCCTTCTCCAACTCCTCCATCAGGGACACCACACTCAGTCCAATGGTTGGCTGTGAGCATCTGCCTCTGTATTTGTCATGTTTGGGCAGAGCCTCTCAGGAGACAGCCATATCAGGCTCCTATCAGCACTTCCCAGCATCCGCAATAGCATCCAGGTTTGACAACTTTACATGAGATGGATACCCAAGTGGGGCAGTAAACTATTGCTTTTTTAAAGATGGGATGTTAGATGAACACTGAACCACCAACCAGGCAGCATGTTTGAGCTGGTCTGAGGCCTCTAACATATATAAAGCAGAGGACTGACTGGTCTGGCCTCAGTGGGAGAAGATGCTCCTAGCCTTCAAGAAACTTGAGGTGCCAGGGAGTGCAGAGTTCTGGAAGGGTGTGGACATCCTCTTGGAGACAGGGAGGAGGAGGAATGGGATAAGGAATTGTGAGAGGAGGGACTGGGAGGGGGAACAACAGCTATACTGTAAAAAAATAAAAGTAGAATTCCACACTAAACACATCTGGTCCTGGGCTTTTTATGGTTGGGAGAGTATTAATGATTGCTTCTGTTTCTTTAGGGGTTATGGGACTGTTTAGATCATTTATTTGATCCTGATTTAATTTGGGTACTTGATATCTGTCTAGAAAATTGTCCATTTCATCCAGATTTCCAGTTTGGTTGAATATAGGCTTTTGTAGTAGGATCTGATAATTTTTTTGGATTCCCGTGGTTTATGTTATTATGTCTCCCTTTTCATTTCTGATATTGTTAATTTAGATACTGTCTCTGTGCCTTGTGGTTAGTCTTGCTAAGGGTTTATCTAACTTGTTGATTTTCTCAAAGAACCAGCTCCTGGTTTTGTTGATTCTTTGTATAGTTCTTTTGTTTCTATTTGGTTGATTTCGGCCCTGAGTCTAATTATTTCCTGCAGTCTACTCCTCTTGGGTATATTTGCTTCTTTTTGTTCTAGAGCTTTCAGGTGTGCTGTTAAACTGCTAGTGTATGTTCTCTCCAGTTTCTTTTGGGGGGCACTCAGGGCTATGAATTTTCCTCTTAGCACTGGTTTCATTGTGTCCCATAAGTTTGAGTAAGTTGTAATTTCATTTTCATTGCATTCTAAAAATTCTTTAATTTCTTTCTTTATTTCTTCCTTGACCAAGTTATCATTGCGTAGGGTATTGTTCAGCTCCCATGTGTATGTGGGCTTTCTGTTATTTTTGTTGTTATTGAAGACCATCCTTAGTCTGTGGTGATCTGATAGGATGTATGGGATTATTTCAATTTCCTTGTATCAGTTGAGGATCAAGGGCCTCCACATAAAACCAGATACACTGAAACTAAAAGAAGAGAAAGTGTGAAGAGTCTTGAATGGACAGAGGGGAAAACTTCCTGAACAGAACACCAATGGCTTATACTCTAAGATCAAGAATTGACAAATGGGACCTAATAAAATTGCAAAGCTTCTGTAAGGCAAAGGACATTATCAATAGGACAAAATAGCAACCAACAGATTAAGAAAAGATCTTTACCAACCCTACATCCAATAGAGGGCTAACATCCAATATGTACAAAGAACTCAAGAAGTTAGACTCCAGAGAATCAAATAACCCTATTAAAAATGGCATAGAAAGCTAAAAACAGAATTCTCAACTGAGGAATACCAAATGACTGAGAAGCACCTGAAGATATGTTCATCATTCTTAGTCATCAGGGAAATGCAAATCAAAACAACCCTGAGATTCTACCTCACACCAGTCAGAATAGCTAAGATCAAAAACTCAGGTGACAGCAGTTGCTGGTGAAGATGTGGAGAAAGAGGAACACTCCTCCATTGTTGGTGGGATTGCAAGCTGGTACAACCACTCTGGATAACAGTTTGGCCGTCCCTCGGAAAATTGGGTATAGTACTACGTGAGGACCCAGCTATACCACTCCTGGGCATATATCTAGAAGATGCTCCAACATGTAATAAGGACACATGTACCACTACATTCATAGCAACTTTATTTATAATAGCCAGAGGCTGGAAACAACCCAGATGTCCCTCAACAGAGGAATGGATACAGGAAATGTGGTACATTTACACAATGGAGTACTATTCAGCTATTAAAAACAATGAAATTATGAAATGCTTAGGCAAGTGGATGGAACTAGAAAATATCATCCTAAGTAAGGTAACCCAATCACAAAAGAGCACACATGGTATGCACTCACTGATAAGTGGATATTAGCCCTAAAGCTTGTAATATACAATATACAATTCAGAGACCACATGAAGCTCAAGAAGAAGAAAGACCCAAGTGTGGATACTTCAATCCTTTTTAGAAGGGGAAACAGAATACCCTTGGGAGGAGATACAGAGACAAAGT
Source organism: Mastomys coucha (assembly GCF_008632895.1). Lineage (NCBI taxonomy): Eukaryota > Metazoa > Chordata > Mammalia > Rodentia > Muridae > Mastomys > Mastomys coucha. The sequence continues at coordinate 80,954,648 of NW_022196912.1, read as the reverse complement.
GTGGAGCAGAGACTGAATGAAGGAAAGGCTATCTAGAGACTACCCCTCCTGGGGATCCATCCCATATACAACCACCAAACCCAGACACTATTGTGGATGACAACAAATGCTTGCTGACAGGAGCCTGATATAGCTGTCTCCTGCAAGACGCTACCAGTGCCTGACAAATACAGAGGTGGATGCTTTCAGCCAACCATTTTGGACTGAGCACAGGATCCCCGATGGAGGAGCTAGAGAAGGGACACAAGGAGCTGAAGGGTTTTCCAGCTTCATAGGAGGAATAACAATATGAGCCAACCAGTACCCCCAGAGTTCCCAGGGATTAAACCACCAACCAAAGAATACACATGTTGGAACTCATGGTCCCAGCTGCCTATGTAGCAAAGGATGGCCCTGTCAGACATCTGTGGGAGGAGAGACACTTGGTCCTGTGTAGGCTCAATGCCCCAGTGTAAGGGAATGCCAGGGCCAGGAAGCAAGGTAGGTTGGTTGGTGAGCAAGGGAAAAGGGGGCATGGAATAGGAGTTTTTGGAGGGGAAATGAGGAATATGGGGCTAGGGCCATGGGGCATAGGAAGTTTGACTGTATGTACTCCCACAGAACCTCTGGGCTTTGTGTGTCTGGCTGTGAAAAGCTGCAGGATCCCACCCCATGGGTGGGCAAGATTTTAGGGCACCAAAGACACCGCCGGGTGCTGTGAAAAAGCTGGTTCTGGGGTCCTTGGACCTGGCAGAAGCTGCTGGATGTTGCAAAAGAGCTGGAGAAAGAAGTTGGGACTGTCAGGAGGACTGACTGCCCAGGGCTGAAGGGAAAAATAAAGGGCAGGCAGAGGGCTCCAGCTGGTTACCTCAGGGAAGAGAATCTTTGACTTGGTCTAGTGACTTGCTCTGTTGGCAGCTTGGGTTGGTGGCAACTGTGGCTGGAGCACAGGGAGGCCTCCATTGCTCCACCAAGGCAGGTCCCAATGAGAAGAGGCAATCCTTGGTTTTAAGCTGTTTATTGTAGAAAGGCAGAGAGAGGGAGAGAGTAGGGAAGTAGAGACCAGCCATGGCCACATGGAAAAAAGGGGGCAGGGAAGGCAGAGAGAGGGTAAGCAAGGGAGCAAGAGTAAGAGAAAGAGAATATGAGGTAAGAGATAGAGATGGGGGCAGGCAACTCCTTTTATAGTGGGCTGGGCCTACCTAGCAGTTGCCAGGTAACTGTAGAGAGGAAGAGTCGGTGTGGAGTCCAGACAGAATACCAAGAGCTTGAGGCCATACATCTCACTGTGGGGCAGCTATAGGAGGCTGTAGTTGAGCCAGGAGCCAGGGGCCCAGGAGGTGTGGCCGAACACCTGTATTTCTTAGGGTCACTGGGGTTCAAGGCCTGTGCTCAACTGGGGGACCAGGCTGTCTGTGCACAACTCACTGCCCCATAGAGGAGAGGGGATAACATTTGAAATGTAAATAAAGAAAATATCTAATATCTAATTAAAAATTAAAATAAACAAGATCTGAACAAAGACCACATCAAGAGACATGCTATAGCAACACCCAGAGGAAGCTCCACTCCCAGGTGCTCTGACACACCAAGGATCAGAGGTGAGCATGAACCAACATCTGTCCCAACACTGGGAGTAACTGGGACCAGCGGGACCAGGCACACAGGAACTCCACCAGCCCAGTGACTTGGGTTCCTTCCGGTCTGTCTGGGCTGGGGTCCAGAGGAGAAGGTGGGCGCAAGCTCCGCAGCCAGTCCCACAACAGCCAGAGGAAGCTCCACTCCCAGGCGCTCTGACACAACCAGGATCAGAGGTGTGCTGACATACCCAGGACCAGAGGTAAGCAGGAATGAACATCTGTCCCAACACTGGGAGTAACTGGGACCAGCTTGACCAGACACACAGGAACTCAGCCAGCCTAGTGACTTGAGTTCCTTCTGGTCTGTCTGGGCTGGGGTCCAGAACAGACCTTGGGCACAAGCTCTGTAGCCAGTGCCACAACACAGAGAAAGCCACACTCCCAGGTGATCTAACAAGCCCAGGATCCCAGGATCCCAGGATCCCAGA
>NW_022196912.1:80934462-80950632 GCF_008632895.1 Mastomys coucha | reverse complement strand
TTGTACCACAATAAGAGCCAAGATTTTAAACTCTACTAAATACAAAACAAACAAAAAGACTTTATATAAAAATAAATAAAAGTTATAATAAAAATGCAACAACAATAACAAAAAAATAAAGATGCAATATTTCAAGTTTACTGTGTTGGGAATTGAATAACGCATAACAAGGACAATGTTGATAAATTTGCACATGCAGGCTATTTACTATTTTTTCATAAAGAAAATGACAAAACATTACCTCCATTCAACACTTATGATAATTTTATTTTTAACAAATGGATGGAAAAACCACAAGTACCACTGACAGCTCCTTAGTTTCAAAGGGTCAAAACTCACTGGGGAATCATGGCAATATCAGTAATGAGCCAGAAAGAATGGTGATCAGGAGAATCATCCAATGATATAGCACCTGGGACATTGTAACCCAATAAAACGGCAGTTAAAGAGTCCAACCACTTAAGACATTACTCTCTGAGCCCCAAACTGATCTAGTCCTGAAATTAGGGTTCTAATATCAATTCTAAACTCAACCAGTGAAAGACAGCCTGCAAATCAATATAAATGATCTTTTTTTTAAACGAGGATTGGTTCAATAGCTGGGGAAATCTGGACAAGATTGAAAATGGTGGCCAAGAAAAGTATCTGATGGCTGCAGAAAAGAGGGGAGTGATGGATCCTGGCCTGAAATGAATGTTTAAGTCAATTTCTATAGTAGATTTTGAAGGTAAGATATATAATAAGGCTCACATTGGGAGAGTAAACAAATTGATTGCAAGGGATCTTACAATACATTACATTGAGACTAATAGTTTTCTTTTGAGTAGTACTTATGTGCAATTACATTTGTTAATACACATCTCTATACACACATATGGCTATATAATGCATATGTCATTAGATTTCTTAGGGAACTTAAAGGCAGAAAGTCAAAAGGTGGCTCATCTTAACTTAGCAGAAGAGACTGTTCATTTCAAACATGAAGGAGCAGACACTCTCCCACCAGAATGAGTGCTTGTGAAAGAGGGAGAGAATACTTGGAGTTTATATGGGGGATTGCGGAATGGAAAGTTAAATGCAACTTCAGGAGCTACGTGCAATCTCTACATCTTGGAATTGTTGGTCCAGAGAAAGCGGTTTTATCTTTAGAAACTGCCTGCCTGGGGTTATCAGGATACAGGTGAAAGTGGACAACTGAGTCAGGCAATGGTAGTGAATGGGGAGGTGCTGGAGTTGCAACATAGAGGAGGGAGTTTCATCAAGCCTTAGGGTAATGGAAAGGTCCTTGGTCAGGGTATTAAAGAGTTTGTTTAAGGTTTATCCCAGCATTATATATCTAAAACCAAAGTTTCAAGCCACATCCCAGTGTAGCTGAGACACTGCACTGTTTAGGGCAAGAAGAATACCTGATTACACTCAGATGGATATTCCAGGAGAGTTCAGATAGGGAGGTGGAGGAGGAGTGTGGAAGGCAACTGCCTCTCAAAGCATATACTCCCAGCAAGACTCTAAAACCTTGCTCTTAAAGTTTATAACCACAGTTCATACACTTGGAGTTTTCTAGCCACATAGTTGTGGATTTATGCTACTATAACCAAAGCAGAATGCTTAATTTCCTTCTTTTTGGCTTAGCTGATAACTGTCTTTTAGAAAAAGATGAAGAACTGTGGGAAAGCTAGCAAGTCCAGTCTTCTCAAAGCACATATTTTTCAGGTTGGAGCAGCTCCCTGCTATTAAGATAAGAAATAAAATGAAGCAGAGCTTTCAACTTAGCCTGTGAGGCAAGCGCTTTCCCTCTGATATGTTCTTTGTGAAATATAGATGTCAGAATAAAATCAATGCTTCTTCCATAAGGAAATCTGAATGAATGCATGGCATCTGCTTTCAGGAGCTCAGTCCATAGTTTCAGCTGCATCTACATTTACATCATAATTAACATAAAAAGATATTACAATATTCTTTTTTTATATGTTGGATATAATTTCATTTTCCCTAATTAGCTTACCATGCATTTTGTTTTAATAACATAAAACTCGTTTGCTTTATACCAGTTGTAGAAAGGGGAAATAATCTCACAAGTTCATGAAATTTTAATTTCTTTTTCAAAACAGTAAATAAAACTCAATTTCATAAATATTTAAATCCTTCTTTCTTCTAAAAAATGATTGGCTTCAAGCAGTGCTATTCAAGAAAGCTGCTTTATAGCTAACTTTATTTGGTTTATTAAGGATAAACTTTCCTTTTTAAGCAATAAAATTTCAGTCAATCAACTGCCTTTCATCCTGATAAGATTACGAGAACGTTATGCAATATATAATATATGTATATTTGTAATATCCAGGAAAGGGCAACATAACACAGAGTTTATAAAGGTCCACACATGAATGTGCTGAAGCTCATGCTGTCTTTTCTCTTAATTGTTGTGATTATTAAAAAATTCAAAAACTCTTAAGCAGGCAGTTATCTCATATTTTATAGCAAGATATAGCTATTTTCCTCTTCTCCCCCAAATCTATTTCATTCTTCAGCAACACTTTCAACTCTTTCTCCAGATAATTAACCTTATTGTTCTGATATCTTTTCAACTCTTAATTGTAAATCTTAAATTGAATTGTAATTCATAATTTTATGAATAGAACACTTCTTGCTATGTTTACAAAACACACACATATCACAGCACACACAGCACACAGGGTCACAGACAAACCATGTGAAAGTTCCTATAGTAGCTGTCATATTAAATTAAACTAGCACACAGCACTTTCATTGTTCTGAGAAAGTTAATATTCACATAGAATCTTGGTGGTATAGCATGATTAATTGCAACCTTTTGTTTTTTCAAAGATAGTAATTGCACTGGTACTTTTTATTTTCTACCTCATAAAATTCAATGCATTTACAAATTGCAGTTAGCCTGCACTGAGTAACAAAAATGTGTATTCAGTAAATGTATTTTATTATATGTGTATAAAGTAGTAGACATTTTTTTTAAACCAGTTATTGGCTTCTTTAGGTTGTTTCACTGAGTATTTCATCCAGGGCAGTTTTTAATCTGTAACTTCCAAAATTTGACAAGAACAGATGATAAGATAGAACCCACACTCTATATTCAGATATACTCTGAGGTGGTGTTAAAAGCATTACAAGTGCTATATCTCAAAACACAGGAATACTGGGTCAGAGAAAATGGCTCAATGAGCAAGAAAGCTTGTGGTAAAAACATGATCAAGTGCAAGTTCAGAAATGCCGCTGCCAGGGGAAAAAATTTCCAGGTTTGGCCATGCTCTGTTGTAACTCCAGAACTCCAGAGCAGAGAGGAATCTAGAGGCAAGATTACCATTGAAGCTTGTGGCTTTCCTACCTTCAAGTTCAGTACGAGAAAGCCTGTCTCAAGTGAATAAGGTAAAACTTGGTAGAGCAGGATGGCTGATATCCTTCTTTGGCTTCTGCACACACACACACACACACACACACACACACACACACATACACACACACACACGTGTACAAAGAAACACATAAATTATATTTTGCAAAATTATAATGAAGAATAAAGTGTGATACGTTTGTATTCATATATACTCTGTTATCTAGTCTATCCCTGGCTTTTCTTTCTTTTTTCTACAGTTTTCTAGGAACTAAGTGCTCTGCTCATACTTGACGTTCATTTCTCCCCCTTTAGGAATTCTAGCCTCTGTAATCTTACATGCTTTCATTTCCCTCTCCAGATCTTCTGGTATCAGCCACAGAATGGCATAGTCTTAATATGATAAACCTCTGCCTACCATATCTGATATGGCTAAGCCAGGAAAATTTGCATAATGCTAGGGGATTATTGGAAGCTATTCTTACACTAGGACTGCTGGAAAATTTTAACTACATGTAGAAAGATATTTGAGCATAATCAATGTATCTTCAACACAGCAAAATATTACACATTCAATACAATTTTTTGGTTGCATCCTACAGGTTCCTGACTGGAGTAACCCCAAAAGCAAATGTGATACATCACATGCATAGCGTTGTATACCTAGACAGCCTTGGCTAACTCAGCTGTCACCAGTCTCACTTCTAATTCCTAGAATAAATGCAGAATGTGCTGAGCATGCAACATCTGAGATGAGGAAGGCCTGCCTGAAGTAATGTGGACCCTGCCCTTGTCCTCATAGAATAAGATGTCCTACAATCCTTGTTCACAGTTATTCAGTTGTCACTTGGGGCGAAAAACTAAATGAATCCTTCCAGGATCTCTTAGCTGGTACAGAATGTCAGGTTTTCTTTCTTGTGACAAGATGCCATGTATACATACATAAGACTTTCTATGCCCAAGGCAGGTTTCCTGAGAGTTGATGGACAGGTGGCTTCTCTTGGATCTTGATTTCTTGCCTTCCCCAATTTATGTGATCTACGGGTAAGACTGAAATGAGAAAGGGAATGTCTACTGCCTCATGTAGGTCTGCTAAAGCCCCTGCTGGAAGAGAGCACTTGCAGACTATGGGAGTTGTCTTAACCCTGGAAAAAGGATTAAAACTTGGTCTTTCAAGTACTCACAGAACTATTTGTTAATTTCATAAAGTGTTATGGCTTTTGCCATTTTTTTTTTGAAATGGGTCTATGCAATCATGGACCCTAAATTTGAAGATTCTCTTTTTAAAATAAACATAAATACCAGTAGCTTCCTGAGCAGAGTGTGAGAAATGAACACATCCATAACTGAAGTTGTCTGCAGCTCACATCTAAACTTAGTTATCAGTTACCTGTCCTTTTAGTTACAGTTCTACTGCTATGAAGAGGCAATGTGGAGAGGGCAACCCTTATAAAATAAAGCATTTAACTGGAGGCTTTATTACAGTTTCAGAAGGCTATTCTATTGGCATCATGGCAGGAGCCATGCAGGAAAGGTGCTGAAGCAGTAGCTGAGAGCTTTATATCCTAACTGGCAGGCAGGAGACAGAGGAGGTTAGGGAGCAGGAGACTGGGAGAGAGAGGAAGAAGGAGAGCCTGCCTCACAAGGGATTTTGAAACCTCAAAAACCACCCACCCCTAGTGGCACACCTCCTCTAATGAGGCCACACCTCCTAATCCTTCCCAAAACAGTTGACATATTGTGGATTTACCATGCAAGTATATGAACCTACAGGGAATCGTTTTCATTCATAACCACACCTATATGCACAATTCTCTATTGAAACCATTTTGAAAGTATGTAGACAAATCCAGTGTCATTTTGAATTCACTTCCTCTTTGGTATCTGTTTTATATACTTTATTCTGGTGTTCTCAGACTTCTTAGAATTTAAATTATGAATCACCAAAATTCACACGTTGAAGTCCTCCACCAGGTAACCCTAATACAACTGTATGTGAAAACAGGGTAATAGAAGATGTATTTTGTTACAGTCTGGAGAGACCCAGATCCAGTATGACTGGTATTCATGCACAGAGAGAAAAGCCAACATGAAGAACATCTATTCATCCATGTGCCTCCTATGTTTGGGTGGCCTCCATGTTTATGTCTCTAACTTGGACTGCTCAGTTGACTTCTATGTATACATCTAACTGCCAGTCCATTCTTTCGACTTAGACATATAATGGGAATTCTAGACATTTTAGAATTAGAGTTCCCTGAGTCCCACATCTCAGATTTATTGCTCCTGAAATTTTCTCCATTTTCTCAACAGTAACCTCAGCTTTCCATTTCTCAAACCAAAAATATTAGTGTCCACTACTTTTTGTTTTCTGTCTCAGTTAGGGTTTTACTGCTGTGAAGAAACACCATAACCAAGACAACCCTTGTAAGGAAAACATTTAATTGGGGTTGGCTTACAGGTTCAGAGATTCAGTCCATTATCATCAAGGTAGGAGCATGGCATTGTGCAGAGAGCTGAGAACTCTACATCGTCGTCTGAAGGCTGTTAGCAGAATACTGGCTTCCAGGCAGCTAGGACAAGGGCCTTATTTCCCACACCCACAGTAACACACCTACTTCAGGAAGGTCACACCTACTCCAACAGGGCCACACCTTCTAATTGTGCCACTCCCTGGGCCATATATAAACAAGCCATCATACCTCCTAACACACATCCTGTCCACAACGTCATCCCCTGCTGTTACTACCTTCAATCTGTCTAGGTACTCTCTAATTCTATCTACTATACCTCTTAGAATACTAACCAAGATAACACAATCACTTCCTGGATTATAGCAACATTTCTTTCTTTCTTTTTTTTTTTTTTAGTTATTTTTTTATTTTATTAGATATTTTCTTTATTTACATGTCATATGATAACTCCTTTCTCAGTTTCCCCTCCCCCCAAAAAAATAAAAACAAAAAGCAAAAAACAACAAGAACAAACCCCTGTTCCCTCCCCCCCTTCCCCCTGCTTACCACCCCATCCTCTCCTGCTTACTGGCCCTGGCATTCCCCTATACTGGGGCATAGAACCTTCACAGGGCCCATCTCTAGCAGGAAGATGGCATCAAAATGAGGGAGGGGGTGGCATTCCACAGTCCCAATTCTGACCTATAATTGTTCCTGTCAAAGAATTACAGGGATGGAAATGGAGAGGAGCCTGAGGAAAAGAAGGTCCAGAAACAGGCCCAAAGAGGGATCCAGCTCATGGGCCTACCTAACACTATTACTGAGGCTATGGTGTACTCACAAAAAGGGATCTTCCATGACCGCACTACGGAAGAGCCAACAAGCAGCTGAAAGAGAGGCAGGTATTTGCATCCAACCAATGGACAGAAGCTGCTGACCCCTGTTGTTGAATTAGGGAATGACTAAAAGAAGCTGAGGAGGAGGGCGACCCTGTTAGGAGGACCAGAGGTATCAATTAATCTGGACCGCTGAGATTTCTCAAACACTGGACCACCAAACAGGCAGCATAGACCATCTGGTATGAAGCTCCCAACACATATACAACAGAGGATTTCCAGGTCTGTGTTCATTCAGAAATGATACACCTAACCCTCAAGAGATTGGAGGCCCCAGGGAGTTTAGACATCAGGTGGGAGGTGGGGGTGGGAACATCCATGTCGAGATGGAAGGGGGGGTAGGGGAGAATGGAGAGGAAGTATAGGATATAGAGCAGTTAGGGGAGCCAGGGAATGGAATATGGAGTGTAAAAACTAAATTAAAAATATGAAGTGTAAAAAAATTAATTACAAAAAACTAAAACAAAAAAATAATTCTCAGAAAAGCTTATAAGAACAATTGTGAAGGTCATTTGGAATATGTGACCAACAATTATACTGTAAAGTGTTTACCATTCTCCTACTAGACTTAGGATTGATAAAACAATCAGGAATGTAAAAATTATGAAGAAGCACTTTATAGAGGGGAAAGACAATTGAATGAGAGCTAGACACTTACCTTTCTTCACAAAAAAATAACAACAAAACACATCTCATGCTAACAAAAATCAAACTCTTACAATTCTGATACAGATAAATATGCTTGGTTGTAGTCACTCACATATTTATGAGAAACATGGAATGATATCATTTCTTTTAAAATTATCCACAAAACTGGAAGCTTCAAGCATGCTGTAAAGTTAGAGATGAGGTGAAAGCTGCAGACGTTGAGCATCGGTAGGCATGGGAGAAATATCTGGTGTGAATCATTCTAGTGAAGTACTTAACTCATATACACTCCATAAACAGTTGAGCTCAACATTTTAAATGTTTTAAAATATGCAAATATACTTTGAATATTTGCATAGAATCACAGAGGTAAATGCATTTCCTCTGCAGAAACACAAATGATTGGAATTTGGATTTGAGTCCAGTTCTCCAGATACTAAGCAGATTCTGAAGCAGACAGAGTATTAGTGAGTGTCAGGAGATTATAGGCTGACCTTACGTTATATTATAGAGCAGGCAACCATATCACAGTCCAGACCAGCTGCTTCAGAGAAGAGGGGCAATGCCTGGTGATCGCTCCAGCTGAAGTTATATTTAGTTCTTCTCGTTGTTGAGATGTGAGGTGGGCTTTTCCTCATGGAAAAGCACATCCCAATTACATTTAACCATTTTTGTTTAGTTTTATAAAAGAAAAGCTCAATGAAACTTTAGCAAGTCAGGCATTGATTTAAAAAGAAATCAAACCATGACCATTAGAGTTATCCAGAAAGGTGCAGTATACATTTATTTGAGTTATTTTACCTAAGGCATTATTTTCTTTTTGACTTCATGCTTAATTATATAAAGAAGAAAGCATTAAGTTGAATAGTTTTTCTATTTAAAACTATTGTCATGTAAATATTTATACAACTGTAATAACTAGCTAAAGTCTTTAAGCCATACAATTAAAACTAGATGACAGTTTTGAAATTAAACTCCCAATTCCCTTACAACTTTGATATGTGTTTCAAGTTTGTTACTTAAAATAAACATCAGCTGATGATATATGGAATAGCACTTCATATCTGTCCATGTTCAAAGCCACTAAAATTCTGAATGTCACTGAGGTACAAAAGCCTCTGCTGTACTGGGGAAATGTGAGCTCCTACATGCATGTGTGTCCAAAGTTCTTCCACCTTTTTCAAATAGATAACACAGAGAATATTTTAAAAACATAGAGAGGAACAAACTCTTTACATTTTAGTGCTTCCTGGTAGGCACACCTTTTCCATATTCTCAGAGATTCCCCACTTGTGGACAATCCTTGGTTTCATTTTGCCCCTTATTTCATTCATGCCATATGGAACTTTGTATGTGAGACAAAATTCCAAGCAAGTAATCATTAGTCATACTACATTTTAATTATTCAAGATATCTCTACATAACTATGAAGTGAATGATGGCAGGTTTATTTACAGTCGATCAGTTTTCATTATGATGTTTAAAATAACATAGTCTCACTCTGTGCTGACCATTGTAAGTAGCACATGATTAAAAAATGTGTTTTAGGGGTGTCAAAAGGATTTAGAGATTTTAAAGCATATGAATAATTTTGTGTTCCTTCTAGAAAGTAACTCCTAGTTATGAACACAATTAAAAATAATTCTGTTTTTCATATTGCTCTAAGAATTATGGCCTTCTCTGCATAATTAGAAGGATTGAATTCTAATGTTTATATTTCAAAATGAGTTAACAAATGACAAAAAATTATCTCTGACTCTTATCGCACCAAAATGTTTTCCTAGGCTGTTGACAATATGTTCTGGTGAAAAGGCTCATTTGTTTATGCATCAAAGACTTATCAACTGAGTTAATTAAGCATGTAGCAGAAAACATTGTTGTGACAATCACGAGGTTGCAAATAATTCCATGCAAAAAATTTGATGAGCATCAGGAGGCCAATATTCCCAGCTTCTCTAGTTCTGTGGGGTGTGCTGGCACAGTGCATGAGGACTATATAGAAGAGCAGAGCAAGAGAGGAAGAATGAGCTGACAGAATCTATATTTGTTTTGAGGAGGTGTATAGACCAGGATCTCCATTCAGCTCTGCTATTGTTGAACCTATGGGCAATGGCCCAGTTGGTGTCTACAAGTGGATTTTGAAATTCTCTGTTTCCAAAGAGAAGCCTTAGAACTGTGCAGATAATACCACTAACTATCTTGAACAAAAGCACATGCTGCCAGAACCTTTAATTAATTTTATGACACTCACAGGAAGCAGTCATAGAGAGAAATTTCTGAAGCTTTGACAGGGTCATTAAAGGGCTCTAATAATTAAATAATCTGCCTATCATACTTGAAATCTCACATCTTGTCAATCATAACACTTAGCTTCTCATAAATTTCCTTTATAATCATCTTCTTAAGGATGTGTATTTTATAAAATAACAAAGATAATCTTTATTTCACAAAGTAATAAATACTTAACTTTTAGTTTTATCAGTCTATATAAAATTATTTCTTTTTTTCAAATTGATATGTAAATCTCATTTCCTTTTAGAGTAATATTTTTATGAATTATTTTAGAATTTCATATATTCAGGCAATAATTTTTTTGTTAAATTTACCTTCCACTATTTCCTAATTTCTCCTGGATGCACCTCACATCACTATATATGATCATGGTTAAACAAGTCCACTATTTCTTATAATATTAATGCTCTCGTGTCTAAGAACATGCTTTAACCACAACAACTAACATTATGTGCCTGCTTGCATATTTGTGTGCATGTCTGCTCATAGAAAGGCACTTTGACGCCTACAATCAACCCTGATGTTCTCTTAGGTGTATCTATAATTAGAAAAATACAACAGCATCATTACTGACAGAATTTTAAAATACCAAATACAGTGAGTTTCAAATATTTTACAAATATTTATAGTGTCTTAAAAGATTTTTTTAATTTATTCCTTTCTCGTATTTTACATCCTGACATCACTTTTCCCTCTCTCTTCCTTTTCTCCTTGTCACCCAACCCCCACCACCTCCCTTCTCCCCAAGATCTACTCCTCCTCCATTTCCCATTAGCAAAGGACCGCCCTCCCAAGAATATCAACCAAACATGGCATATCAAGTAGGAGTAACTCTAGGCACATCACCTTCTATTAAGGCTGGATGAGGCAACAGAGCAGGAGGAAAAGACTCACAAAAGGAGGCAAAAGAGTCAGAGAGCCCCTTGCCCTCACTCTTAGAAGTGCAACAAGAAGACCAAGCTATGCAATCATAGCAATATATACACAGGGCCTATGTCATACCTATACAGGTTCCTGATGCCTGGTACAGTCTTTGTGAGCACTTATAAGACCTGGTTAGTTAATGCTGTGGGTTTTCTAGTGGTGGATTTGATTAGAACTCATATTTCTTTAGGTCAAGGGACTTGTAAAGTATAAGAAAACAGGGTACATGTGGTCTGTCATGCCTGTAATTTTAACCAAGGCAAGAGGGTTAGGGGGCAGACTGAGCTACATGCTGAGCTCCAGGACAGCCTGGGCTACAAAGGGAGATCCTGTGTGAAAAACAAGATAATTAAGTGTCCTGGTGACACAGGTGCATGTAGAATTCCTATGTATATGTGCACAATTAGAAGGAACCTAAGAAAGCAGAAGCCAACAGAAGAAATCACCTCCAGTAGTGGGGAAGCATAAAAGAAAATATCAAAATGGAATGTCGAGTACGGGGCGGGGTGGGGGGAGATGTCTGAGTGAATTAGAACCCATTCTGTGAGAGCATGTTGGTTTAACTTCAGATACTAGCAACGTATAAAAGCTGCTGCATGCAGCTGCACCAAGAACATTCTTACAGTCCCAACTAGGGTAGAAAGGGTGGTGAATGAGAGAGGGATCACTGTAGATTGCTGGCCAGCAAGCCAAAATAAACAAGCTGATGAGCAAATAAATACATCAAGCTCTGTGTATACTACCTGCCGCTAGAGGATAAGGTCAAAATGATAGAGCAGGTCACCAGGCATTGCCTGTGGGGGAGGGGGGAGATGATACCTATCCCCAACCATGAACTTTTGCTATTCTTCCAGAGGAATGGAGTTCAGTTTATAAGACCCACATCGGGTGTCTTACCACCCCCTGCAGCACCAGTTCAAAGGAATATACTTTATACCCTTCTGAGTGAACCTGTACACCTGTGGTGCATGTGTATGCACTCATACACACACACATACCTGTGTGTGTGTGTGTGTGTGTGTGTGTGTGTATGCACACACATGTGTGCATATACACTCTCACACACAGACACAGATAAACACATAAATAACATAATATAGGTAAACATATAAATAAACATATAATGAAGGTAAAATATACAAATAAAAAAAGAAATAAAGTTAACATTTGTAAATAATTTGGAATTAAAACAATGTATTTGCCATTTTAAAATTCTGTCAATAATGATGCTATTGTTATTTTCCAATTATAGACATGCCTTACAGAATGTCATGGAGGTTAAAGAGACATAGTGCCTTTTTTGCAATAGACATACAGACAGATATCAGACAGGCACAGCATGTTTCCTGTGATTAAATCATATTCTTATACATGAAGGATTTTTAAAAAAAAATAAGGTAAGCATGTAAGTAATCTTCAGCCAGTTAGGGGCAAAAGAGATTTATACTCGGTGACCATAAAATTAAGATGCTACTAATATCCTGGGCATCACAACAATTAGAAGCCACGTAAACTCCAGGAAGCCCAGTATTTGCTGTGGACATGAGGGGCACATTTCTGCAGATCTTCCTTTCATCATCTAAAGCAATGCACTTTGTCATCCACTTGTGCATCTGACCTTCGACACTAGCATCTGGTTGTGAATGTTCAGCCTTGTATAATAGATAACTTGGTCACCATGCACTGACATTTGTGAAGGACTGTCTTTAGGTCCCCTATAGCTAAGTCTTTTCCTACATGGTACATCAGCTTCCACATCGCTCAGTAAATGATTATATGAATGGTTACTAAGCTACCACATTCTTAAATTTGTTAACAGTTTACTCTATTTACATGGGGTATGGACAAATGGGTAAGTGGGTATGGAGGTCACAGGGTTGATGTCAGGTATCTTTCTCAATTTTTATTTATCTTAGTTTTTGAGACAAGGTGGTATCACTAAACATGGAGTTCACCAATTTGTCTAGAGTTGAAGTTAAGCAAGCTTCAAGGATTCACCTGTCTCTGCCATCAGAACAAGCATTATAGGAGCATGTGGGTGATGAGAATCATTCCAGGTCTTCATACTTTACACACTGAGGCATCTCTCTAGCTCCCTGAGTTTTTGCGTTTGAGACAAGGCCATGTGTTATAAACCAGGCAATTCTCCAAACTTACTGATGATGCTCTTGAACAGCACATCCCACTTCTCCATCTCTACAATACTGAGATTGCAGTTGTGCCATACCTGGTTCATCATGCCCAGCAAACAACCTACCAACAAAACTGTGTTCTGAGTCTCATACAGGTCTTAGCATGCAAGAAGTATTCATGCAGATAAGCTCCATTTTTGGCATGTAATAGACCTCCTTAACTTATACCCCAAGTGAGGGAGCTTTAAATATTAAAGTATTGTGTTATTTTCCCACATTTTACTGGTTTGTTTTAGGTAGAAGAAGGTTCCCACAATCTGTGAGGAAAATCTCATAACCCAAGCCCTCATAATGCTCTGAAGTATAATGCACATTTTAATATTAAGCAGCATTATTTCAAGACTGTGTTTAGCCTATGAATAGTTCCTATTTGGTGTGGAAGAGAATGGTGGGTTTATGTCCTCCTGCCTTCTGTGGGTTTATGTCTTATTTCCTCCTGCCTTCTGTGCATGTTTGTTTAGGTGAGAGTTAATACCCTGGGAATTGGTTACCCATGCAGCTATTTATGTGCTTCCTTTTCTTCCTCTGCTTTTGATGCTCAAAGCAATGGGGATGAACAAAGGGTTGAATGATTTGTCTTGAGCCCAGACCTTATTGATTGACCTCAAAAATACATGGAAATTGAAAATCGTTGTATCCAAACAGAAAGAGGCTTTGAAAAGACATGAATATGTGTATTGATTTTGTACCTGGAAACTGAACTCTTTGATCATTTGTCAGTTTCACCTTATTCTTAGCCCCTGTAGAAGAGGGGATAACAAGTCAATTTCTAGAGGCCAGGACCAGGCAATAAACACATTAATCAGGGTAGGGCCTCATATTTCCATTTCTTGATTTTGTAAAAAAGAAAGAGGATATAATCAGTTACTAATCTGGCAAGAATAAATGGAGACAGTGGTGTGAACTCAGAGGGATTTCATAGATGTTCCTCCATTTGACCCAGGATATCCTCACAGAGTTCATTGGCAAAGGCTATGGGAACTGCTATGTGAATCTACAGCATCCCGGAAGCATTTCCCACAGATTCCAAGAGGAGTAGATTTGGAGTAGGCTGCCTGTATAAAACTTACAAATTCGTAGGTTATTCTGCCTTACTGTCAGGATTGGGAACCATTGATGTTATTCAGGAGACAATCACCTCTGGATCTTATAAACAAGCCTAGCCTAATTCCACACATCTCGGGAGCTGACAGCCTAATGAGGTCCCAGTTGAGGTCCCTGCCACAGCAGCTGCCACACACCCCAGGCCAGGAGTCCACAGTGTTTCTCCAGAGGTTTCCTCCTTCTGCTAGGGACAGCACTACTGTCCTCTCTATTGGGCATCCTGCATTTCTAAGGTTAATCACTGAGTTACATAGCACTCTACCTTATGTTTTTAAGATTACATCAATATTTTCATCGTTTAGTACTTAAAGTGACATTGTATTATTTAAGTAGAGATGTTTAAAGAGTTAATTGATTGATTCAGGTTTGAAATCCCAGGAAGCAAGCATGTAGGAAATTATAAACCAATGTTCTTTACACTAACAGCTGTGGAAAGAGAAAGGGAAGGGAAGGGAAGGGAAGGGAAGGGAAGGGAAAAAAACGAATGACAAGAAAATGGCAGTTAGGGACACAGTCTCACCAAAGGCTAGTCAAACCTAGTCCTTCCAAATTTGTTGGAAGAGTGAGCCTTTAGAACAGGCATCAAACAGTCACTTAATGTGGGCTGCCCCACATAGAATATGAATATGATAATGAATTCCTATAGATAAGAATATGGCATTTTGTGAGGTGACAACTAAGAGCTACTGGGCAGGAGCACTACCAGAAATCAACTCTTCAGTCCTAAGGCAAGATTTGGTCAGTGCAACACATGATATGGTGAAGTTTACTCCTGATAATGCTTATGAGTCATTTGGAAGAACACTGCTTCCAATTTATACAAGAATTGTGTATCCTAGGGGAAACGGAAAGAATGGACAGTCTGGCAAATGAAGATCATAGTCTCTGCAGCTGCATTTGGGATCATAACTGACACTTACTGTCTCTGCTGGTTATCACCCAGGTCAACATCTGCTTTACCTAACCATGGTATATGTGGAATGCCTAGTCTGACACAGTTCCTCATTCCTAAGGGGCTGCATGTGAACTTCTTTTCAGGGTGCGACTGTAATACTTCTCTGTTTACCACCAAGATTATATGGGGGTTTTAACAGCACAGAACATTGATAAAGAGGGGCCATACACTTTTCCCCTGCCCCTCCTGTGTTGCAGTAGCTGTACATTTTACTGATAATGAATTGCTTGCTTCTTCCCAGCAGCTGCTCCCTTCCCATAGTGAGTCTAAATTTCAACAGAGTTCCTGTATCAAAAGACCACTGAAGCTCTTACTGTATACGTAATGAGTCTCATGTGTATTTTTTTTTTAAAAAAAGAACCTTTAATATCCTTAGCGTCTAGAACACACTTGAAAATAATATGTAATTAGCTGCTAGAAGTGGTGGCTAGTTTTTCTACTTTTGCACGTTTATTTTGTTCTGAAGTCAAATGAGGCTCCTGGACCATGAGAGACTATTACTACAGCAGCAAGGGCCCTGGTTTTCCCATGCACTACTTTCCATTACAAATCAACGTGGTGAGAGCTACACAGCAAGGCTTGAAAGTATGCAGAATGGTATTCCTGCACCAACTGTAAATCCCAAAGTTATAATTTAGGAGTATAAATGGGCTAAAAACGTCCCAGCCATTACCCAGTTCTCCGGTAAGGAGAAAAAAGCTTTATGGTCTTCATGAAACAAATCTTCTCTACATAACAGTATTCTATAACTCATAGAGCATGGAAGGACTGGAGGGGGTGGAGGGAGCACTCAATGGATGTAATGTTACCTTTAGATAGAAACAAGAAGCTTTTGAGTTCTGTAATTTAGTCAAGTAGATAGCATTAACAATAACTGAGTGGCTATATCTCAATAGTTATATAATAGTGGCTATAACTCAATAGTAGTTAAAATAAAATAAAATTTGAATATACTATATATACAATATAAAGAAATAATATAATCTGAGGTGATAGATATGTTATTTTTCCTAATTACTATTCAATGTATATAGGACTTAAGAATATTATACTGTGCCCAATTCAGACAAGGGAAGATGGCTTGACCACAAATGCTTAAAACCAACCAAGTCTTAGTTGTATGTAATTGTATTTCATGAATATGTATATTATGTATTGAACATAGAAAATATTTAAAAAATTAAAAAGAACAGTCACATTCTTTGAGAAGAGGGTGTCTCCTAGTTTTAAGGTTTTAAATAGATGAATATCGTACCTTTTTCTCAAGTTAGACTCCTATTAAAAAATGGGGTACAGAGCTAAACAAAGAATTCTCAATTGATGAACACCGAATGGCTGA
>NW_022196912.1:80923362-80933821 GCF_008632895.1 Mastomys coucha | reverse complement strand
CAAGGAACTCAAGAAGAAGGAAGACCAAAGGTGGACATTTCATTCCTTCTTAAAAGGGGGAACCCATGGAAGGACTGGCAGAGATTAACTAGGGAGCAGAGACTGAAGGAAAGACAAGCCAACCTAAATATAGTTATCTCCTGAGAGGCTCTGACAGTACCTGATTTATTTATTTCTTATATGTAAGTACACTATAGCTGTGTTCAGACACTCCAGAAGAGGGCATCAGATATTGTTACAGATGGTTGTGAGGCACCATGTGGTGGCTGGGATTTGAACTCAGGACCTTTGGAATAACAGTTGCTACACTTAACCACTGAGCCATCTCTCCAGCCTCAAATATTTATTTTTTTCTTATTTCTTTTTTACTAGATATTTTCTTTATTTACATTTCAAATGATATCCCCTTTCCCGGTTTCCCCTCAGGAAAAAAAACCCCTATTCCCTCCTCCCTCCTCCCTCCACCTGCTCACCAACCCACCCTCTCCCACTGGCCTTGGCATTGACCTACATTGGCGTATAAACCTTCAGAGGACCAAGGGCTTCTCCTCCCATTGATGACTGACTAGGCCATCCTCTGCTATACATATGCGGCTGGAGCATTAGTCCCACCATGTGTACTCTTTGGTTAGTGGTTTAGTCCTGGGAGCTCTGAGGGTACTAGTTAGTTCATATTGTTGTTCCTCCTATGGGGCTGCAAACCCCTTCAGCTCCTTGGGTCCTTTCTCTAGCTAAATTGTAATTGACATAATAATGAACTAAAATGCATTTGCATTTATTATTTCTATAAGTGGTAGGTAAATTATACACTAAAGACATACTTAAACAGCTTAGCTGTTATAAGCTTAATAAATTCATGTGTTTGACTCAGAATTCAGTATTTACATTTTTCTACTAGAAAATTGTGAATGAGCAGTGAAAGAACTCACAAAGTCCAAAAAAAAAGGCACAAACAGAGAATTTATTAGATGTAGTGGGATACAGCAAAGGGCATAGAAATGGAGGGAAACTACACATTCTAAGGAATTCTAAAAAGCTGCTTTAGTACGGTGTGGGGGTTTCAGTGAAAATGGTCCTCAATCTGTTGGTTGCCATTTTGTCTTATTGACAGTGTCCTATCCTATATCTGATAGAGGGCTAATATCTAATATATACAAAGAACTTGAGAAATTAGACTCCAGAGAAGCAAATAACTATTAAAAATGGGGTACAGAACTAAAAAAGGAATTCTAAACTGAGGAATACCGAATGGCTGAGCAGCACCTAAAGAAATGTTTAACATCCTTAGTCATCAGGGAAATGCAAATCAAAACAACCCTGAGATTCCACCTCACACCAGTCAGAATGGTTAAGATAAAAAACTCAGGTGACAGCAGATGCTGGAGAGGTTGTGGAGAAAGAGGAACACTCCTTCGTTGCTGGTAGGATTGCAAGCTGGTACAACCACTCTGGAAATCAGTTTGGTGGTCCCTCTGGAAATTGGACATAGTACTACCAGAGGACGCAGCTATACCACTCCTGAGTATATACCCAGAAGATGCTCCAACATGTAATAAGGACACATGCTCCACTATGTTCATAGCAGCCTTATTTATAATAGCCGGAACCTGGAAACAACCCAGATGTACCTCAACAAAGGAATGGATACAGAAAATGTGGTACATCTACACAATGGAGTACTACTCAGCTATTAAAAATAATGAATTTATGAAATTCTTAGGGAAATGGATGGATCTGGAGAGTATCATCCTGAGTGAGATAACCCAATCACAAAAGAACATACATGGTATGCACTCTCTGATAAATGGATATTAGCCCAGAAGCTAGGAATACACAAAGTACAATCTACAAACCACAAGAAACTAAAGAAGAAAGAAGACCAAAGTGTGGATACTTCGTTCCTTCTTAAAGAGGGTAACAAAATACCCATGGAAAGAGTTGCAGAGACAAACTATGGAGCAGAGACTGAAGGAAGGACAATCCAGAGATTGCTCCACCTGGGAATCCTTTCCATATTCAATCATCATATCCGGGCACTATTGAAGGAGTTAGAGACAGGACTCAAGGAGCTGAAGGGTTTGCAGTCCCTTAGGAGGAACAACAGTATGAACTAACTAGTACCCTCAGGGCACCCAGGGACTAAACCACCAACCAAACAGTACACATTGGTGGGACTAATGGCTCCAGCAGTGTATGCATAGCAGAGGATGGCCTAGTCAGTCATCAATGGGAGGAGAGGCCCTTGGTCCTGTGAAGATTTTATGTCCCAGTGTAGGGGAATGCCAGGGCCAGGAAGTGGGAGAGGGTGGGTTGGAGAGCAGGGCACAGGAAGGGGGGAGGGAATAAGGTTTTTGTTGTTGTTGTTGTTGTTGTTTTTCAGTGGGGAAACCAGCAAAAGAGATAACCTTTGAAATATAAATAAAGAAATTATCTAATAAAACAATTACTATTTCTGTATTCTTAGTTTTAATAGGTCTATTTAGGTTGGTGACTTGTTCTTGGTTTAATATGATGGTTCTTTTGGTTTTTACACGTTAATAGAGTGCAGGTTTTTAAAATATTTCTGTATACTGATTTGAATTTCCTTTATGTCTCATGCCTTTTGTAATGTCTCACTGCTTCTGATTCTGTTAACTTGGGTCTTCCTGTTCTTTCTTTGGCTTAGTTAGGTCAAAGGTCTGTCAAACTTGTTTATCCTTACAGAGAATCTGATCTTGTATTTGAATATTTTTGTACTGATGTCTCTATTTATATCTCATTGATTTCTGCTCTGAGATTTATTATTTCTTGTTGTCTCCTGGGTTTGCCTTTGGTTGGTTCTTGTTTTTCAAACTTTTTGAATTTTTAAGTCATTTTTTTGTGCTCTTTCTGAATTTTCTAATGTAAGAACAGGAGTCATCAATTTCCTGTGTAGGGCTGCTTTCTTTGTTTCATGGAGGCTTTATGGTGTTTCATTTTCATTAGCTTAAGCAAAATTTTAACTTATTTCTTGATTTCTTCTCTGAACCATCCATCATCCAGTGATGAGGTTTTTAATCTCTCTGAATTTATGTTTTTCCTAGAGATTTGCTTGCTTCAATTTTAAGTTTTATTGCATTGTTGTCAGATAGGATATAAGAATCAATTTAAATATTTTGAATTTGTAAAGATTTGTGTCCCAGAAAAGCTTCTGAGTGCGCTGAGTAAAAATGTGTATTCTTCATAGTTTGAGTAGAATATTTGCAGGTATTTGTTAGTTCCATGTGATACATGCTGACACTGATTTTTTATGGTACATTTCTTCTCCAGATGACCTGTCTATTGGAGAAAGTGAAGTTGAAATCACCTTCTCTTAGTGGATTGATATAAATCTATGTTTTATATCCAGCAGTATTTTTTTTTTTTTAATGAATGTGGGTGCTTCAGACTTTGGTATACATATGTTTAGATAGTAATGTCTTGTTGGTTAACTATTCCCTGGATTAGAATGAATTTCTCTTCTTTCAATATTCTGATTAGTTTTAGTTTGAAGCCTATGTTGTATATTTCAGATATTAGGTTAATGACACCTGCTGCTTTCTGTTCCTACATGATTGGAGAACTTCTTGCATTCCTTTTATTCCAAGGTGGTGCTTATTTTTATATCTAAGATGTGTTTCCCATGGGCAACACACAGACACAGATAAAGTTTATGCTTCTTGATGCATTTAATCAGTCTTTGTCTTTTGATTAGAGAATTTAGATTATTAATTTTTGTAGTTATTGTTGAGATGTGTGATAGAGTGGCAATTGTGTCATCGAATTTTGGTGTGGTTGTCTGTGTTCTTAGTGATATTTTTATTTTAATAATTGTAGCTTTGTTATTTCTTTCCATAGTCTCCCTGCTATTTTTTTTTTCTCTCAGCAGCCTGAAATACTTCCTGTAATTTTCCTTCCATTATGGCAGATACTTTTCTGAGTGGATCAGTCTCAGTTGGCTGCCATAGTATTCAAAGACTTGGAGTGCTTTGCTCCACACTCATTTAAACTTTCCCCTTAACATATATGAGGTTTTATTACCTAAAATTATCCAGGTCAATTTCCATCTTCCTAGACATTAACATTACTTTAAAAATTAAATTAAATTGGTTCATTACAAATATTTGAAATTGTCAATCCCCAGTGATAAATTTTTCCTTAAAGTTTAAGTTAATCAAATATTTTAATAGATATAAGATAATTTTATGTTTAAAATGTTAACACACTTTTTCATCTATAATATTTTCTAATCAGACAGAGAGATGTTTTGAGTGAGCTATGAGAACTGACCCATTTGAGCATGGGTTTGTATTTGAAGAGACACGTTATAGCTGAAGTCCTCTGTAATGAATCTGAAGGTTTTCCCTCTGCTCTTCTTAGTCTTCTGATAATATAATATTTCATCTCTCTGCTATGTGCTACCAGTGACCAGTCACTTACTCCTTCAGTTATAGAGAGGGCACGGTCAAGAAGCATGGTTGTATGAATGACACATAAGGGTGATGTAAAGTTAAACAGTCCCTGAAAATTAATGTCTCTAATTTGGGCAGGACTAACAAAGTGAATTATCAATATATTTATGATATATAAATTAAGATCTTTTTAGTAAAAAAGATTTAGTATGAGCAAATTCTTTTTTTTTAATAAAGTATCTAGACGTTTAGAAACATCTAATATTATGCTCTTGTTTTTAATGCCCTGGAAAAATGATAGTAATTAATAACACAGTTGTTAAATTCATGTCATTTTTATGGCTTCCTCATTTTTTATCTTGTAATTTCTCAATGCAAAGATTTAATTACTGTCATTTTTGGATATTGTATCTTACTGCCTTGGGTTTGTTTCTTAAGCAGGGATGGAGTTCCTCTGAAATATCTTATAAAATATTCTTGATATTGAAAAGAAATCTAAATAGAATAATTTTGAAAGTTAAAAAGAGCTAATTACTGGTCCCTTTGAAGTCCTTTGAAAATAGTTTTTAAAGCTTGCCAGATAAGTCTCAGCTTGCCCAAAAGGAGAATTCAGAAATTATTCACAAAGTGGCATTTCACATCTAGGAATCTTTCCTGGAAATTAGAAGCTGTTTGGAGAAATGAAAAGGCTCTGGGGAAATGGGCAATGAATTTTAAGTGTTTTAGGTTATAGAGCAGAGAGCATGGTAATTCTCTATTTTAAATGAAGATGGTATTTTGCAGTGGAGTCAGAGTGGTTCAGGATATGCTGGGCAGCTCATGTACCTCAGTTTTTACAAGAAACAGGCACTTATCCTAAAAGTAATCTTGTATTTTCAACATGTTTATAACTGTACACGTATACTGTATTCATGACTACATTTATATGTATACTCATTATTTTAGGTGAAATAATTTCTCATTCTAAAGCAGGCAATGTAAAACTATGGTTCTATAAACTTAAGTAATTCCTGACAAGTGATCATGCTGAACTACACACAGAGGGGGAATGGGAATCCAGGACAGTGCAGCAAAAAGACTGTGCAATTTGTCTCCTGGACATAATGCAAAAAAAAAAAAAAAAAAAAAAAAAAAAAAAAAAAAAGCAGCCAGTACCCGGGAGGACACACAGAAGCAGCAGGCATCATCTCTGGGCTTTTAGGCTCAGATGGAAGACAGCAGGACAGTGTTCTGCTTTTTCTGACTGGAATCTGGGAAATCATCATAGGACATAATTAGATTGAGAATAAAAAACAAATAAACAGATTTGATTCTTATTTAAATCAAAACCTTTAACTCATGGGAAAAAGAGGAGTAAAATCTATACTTTTGGATACTAAGAAAGCATGACTACAAACATAAAGGAGAATGAATCAAATGACATAATTAGAGCCAGAATCCCGAGCTGAAAACCACGTCTGAAGTAGGTACCCGCAGTGAGAAGTGCAGAACGCTAAAATTTAAGGACACTGAGGCTGTCCAAGATTAAAGCATAGCCAAGAGTGAGGCATCACCATCAATCTGGTATTTGTGAAGAGGTTAAGGGATGAAAACTAAAAGCCAGAGTTGTGTCCTCGTGTGAGAGCAGCAAGAGGCAGATTTCATGTAGGCCAGATGCAAATGGTAGACTGAAGGTTGGAGGCAGAGTAGGGAAAATCAGATACTACTATACTTAAAAAAAAAAAAGTAGTGATGACTCCTATTCTGCCGTTGCTAGAGAAACATGTCTTCCTGCATCTCATAAGAGTAAATAGAGAGACCTACCGTTAGAATGTAGAGAGTAAGGGACCTTAAAATACTCAGATCTAAATGGGAAGTCTCCTTCAAGCCTCTTGACTTAGGAATCAGGGAAGAAGAGGCAGAAAGAATGTAAGTGCCAGAGGAGATGAAGGACAAAGGTGAACAAGTCACTCTAAATCAGCTGAGGAAATTTTCTATGAACCCAGAGACTTGAGCAGCAAGCGCCTATATAGGATCTCTGCATATATAGTAAAGCATTCAATTTAGTATTTTTATGGGACTCCTAAGTATGTGACTTCTCTTGGACTTTTCTGTTCATTTGTCACATTCAACTTTGATGTGATGGTTTTGTTTTATTTTACATTTTATTCTGTTACATTTTCTTGCTACTTCTTTTTTTATTAGATATTTTCTTTATTTACATATCATATGATTATTTTTCTTTTCCCAGTTTCCCCTCCCAGGAACAAACAAACAAGAACAAGAACAAACCCCTGTTGGCTCCCCCCTCCCCATGCTTGCCACCCCACCCTCTCCCACTTATTGGCCCTAGCATTCCCCTACACTGGGGCACACAACCTTCACAGGACCAAGGATCTCTCCTCCCATTGATGATTGATTTTGCAATCCTCTACTATACTCATGCTGCCAGAACAATCAGTCCTACAATGTACACTCCTTGGTTGGTGGTTGAGTCCCTAGGAGCTCTGAAGGTATTAGTTAGTTCATATTGTTGTTCAACAAGCCAGCCTGATATAGCTATCTCCTGAGAGGCTCTGACAGTACCTGACTAATACAGAAGTAGAGGCTCACAGCCACCCATTGAACTGAGTACAGGGTCCCCAATAAAGGAGTTCTTGTTACTTCTTAGAAGCCTGTTCTTTTCTGATGAGAGGCAGGGATTGTATCCAGATAGGAGGGGAAGATGAGAAGAACTGGAAGATATATAGAGAAGGAAAACTGTAATCAGGGTATATTTCATGAGAAAAAAATCTATTTAAAATAAAAGGAGAAAGAATTATTAAAATCCACATCAAGGTCATTGGGAGAGGGAATTGTAAACATAAGGAAGTTGGTGGTATATCTCCATGACTCTGAAAGCCCACAAAGCAGGAAAACAGAAGCAGCAGGCTGACAAAGCAGGAAGAAGCCTGGGGATATAGTTCATTTGGTAGAATGCTGGCTCAGTATGTATGTAGCTCTGGGTTTGATTCCCAGCACAGCATACCACTAGGTGTGGTTCACACATCTGTAATCTTAGCATTTAGTATGTGAGCTCAAGCTCTTCCTTGGCTATGTGGTAAGCTTAAGGTCAGCCTGGGACATAAAGATTCTATCTTGAAAATAAAGAAGAGAAGAAAAAAAAAGAGTTCCAGATAAACAATATTTAACTCTGAGCACAAGGAAAACTATTGAAATCACATTTTAAGTATTTTTTTTAAAGCAACTGTTACTCACCTGAAGTAATTATCTCAGAGGCTTACTGCTGAATAAGCTCACCATTTCTAGTTCTTTCTTATCTATGGCTGGCTGCTTCAACTCAACTGTTATGGCTTAAACTCCTAAGTTGACTGATTCAATCAAAAGAGTTGGCTTCTCTGGGTTACTCACTGAGTTGGTCTGCTTGGCTTCAAACTAACTCTAAGAAGCTATTCCAATTTTCTGTGGCCTTCTTCCATGGTTCATTCTGCCTTCACCCATGTCTAGATTTTTTCTTTCTGTAACTTGTCTTTGTAAAAATGTTCTGATAAAAACTACACTGAACTGCATGAACTAAACTACCACCAGCTGAACTGGCTCAAACTCTGCTCCAATGCATTGTCTCTCAACTGACTTCCAACTCAATGAATTGCCCTCCAATTAGACATTACTTTCAAACATGTAAGTGTTTGAAAAGTGGTAGAAGGAACATGGTTGTTTCTTTCTACCAACTAACTTTACCTACATTATTTGAGATTAAAAGTGTGTATTGTGGGTATGTATACTAGCCAGATCATACTATAATCCATGGTATGTCTGCATTCTAGCTGGATAACATAGACTTAGAAGATCTTTGGATATGATTTCTTGCCACAGAAGTCATACTGATGGATTAAAATTCCTCTACAAGTATCAAACAGAAATAATTGAGTCTTTGCTTGTAAAGGCTTGGCCTTTGACAGTCCTTGAACTATTAAGATAATGTCTATCCAACAGTCTCCAGCCCATCCAGCTCTTTACTGTAACTGTACTGAAAGCCTGGTGGGAGGAGAGAGTTAAAAAAAAGCCAATGATTTGGCAAAAAAAGACAGGAATGTAAGGAGACGTGGAAAAGTATGAGGATCCCTAATTCCAAAGTTTGCTTGAAATCTCTTACTGATCTGAAAGTTGAGGATTTCAGCACAGATAACAAAAGGTTGCCTCTATAGAGAAATAAATCATTTTAAATGGGCTTATTTCAATAACAACAAACAGTTTGAAGAGGGTGGTTATATGACCTTCCTTTTTCAAGATATAAGCTGCATATAGTTTTACTTTACCAGCTATATTCTATTCAATCTACCCCTTTACAATGAATATATACTTTTATATATTATATGATGTTATTTAAGATAGAGAAAGAGAGAGAGAGAGAGAGAGAGAGAGAGAGAGAGAGAGAGAGAGAGAGAGAGAGAGAGATCCTTAACAACCTTTCACAAGGAGCCACAGCAACTGTACAGCTGGATATATGGCTATTGTATGATTCTAAGTTTGGCACCCACTTGAGGATGCCATATACACACATACAATGCTTTCCCTAATGATCACCCTTGTTATCATTGTCTATGCTTAAACTTTCTGTTAGTAAACTGCAGATCTGCTTCACACTGATTGAAAAGAATTTAAGAGTCCTGCCAAGAATCCTAGCTTTCTCTGAGTAGGTCTCTGAAGAGCGCCTCTGGCTGCTACAGGTACAAGTATGGAGCTGTGCTTGCGACTCCTAAGCCCATTGTTGCTGACAATATGATTTTTTCTCATCCTCTCCCTGCAAAAAAGGAAAGAACTGCACCAAAATGGTTGCCAGAATCACAGCTGGTTATAAAACTTTAATTCCCAAATAATATTGTATGCTACCTTATTTACACTTAGAGGCATCTGCTTATATCTGTTTTGTAGTTGCACTGAAAACATTTTCACCCATTTGTGTTTTTTACTATGAACAAAGCAGAAAGTGACCATTGCTACTACCAAAAGAAAAGATATGGGAAATTAACAGCATCTACTTTAGAAGTTAACATAAAGTTAATTATCTTGAGAAAATAGCCAAGTTACAGATTTTAGTAATGGGTTTCAGATTCGGATATCTTGTAGGTTTAATGGAGTAAATAGTGAATTAGGATGTGGGGGCATGTTTTAAAACTCCGGTGTGTGTTAACCCTTTTAGAGCCTGTTAATAAGCACATTCTATTGCAGAGTTACAAGGAGCTATTCAGGATTGATCATTTCTAACAGGTTTTAAGATGGTGTGGATTCCATTTGGAGTTACAGTAAACTATAATGTTGCACATTTCCCAACAGTGAATACATGTGTGATTAACTTCCTCATCTGCAGACATCACCAGAGAGAATGTTGCTGCAGAAGGTTTGTAGACAACACTAAGTCATAGCAAATGCACAAAGCATTCATAGCCTTGGCTTTAAATGCTCTTCTAAAGATGCCCCCACTTTGTATCATCGCATATAATAATCATTAATTCTAGACCAGGCACTTTGCTCTTGTAGTATGCTATAATATGAATAAATTTTAGTTACTAAAATTTGGAAAAATAAATCCATACCCCAGAGAACTACTATGAATATTCAGAGAAGTAATAGATTTGAACATTCACTCAGAAACTGTATTGAGCAGACAGATGATGTCATCAGAGTTTCCATTGTCTCACCATATCAAGTGTTGTGGCATATTAAAAAATTATTTTATTTGACAAATATTAGATTTTAGGTGAGTGAGTCATTACAAATGAATTTCTCTCTAGAATGTCTGCTTCCAAGGGGAGAAATGAAGATTTTTCAAGGTTAATTTATTCATTGATTTTATTGTGCATTCTTTCTACTTCAGAATATAAGATAGTAGCTTATCATATTTGAAATTAGAAAAATGTCATTTCTTAGTATAATATCCATTCACAGAATGAAAAAACAAAACACTCATTCGAACAACAAGATTTCTGGTCATGACATGAACTTGCAATTTTTGGTGCTGTCAGTGGAAAGGTTCCTTTTCTTCTTGATTTTTTTCCACATAAACTGTT
>NW_022196912.1:80906420-80923352 GCF_008632895.1 Mastomys coucha | reverse complement strand
TTTCTTTTTTCCTCTAAAACACTGTTCTTACTCTTCCTTATAATATGCACATCTATCTTTTCTTTTAAATTTATATTTTTGGAACTTTGTATTCACATTTTATTTTTGTTTTTGTACTTCATAATTTTCAAATACATGTAAAAAGCAAATATAAGAAATTTATAATAAAATTGTTATTAGCTAAAGAAATTGCTATACAAGCTTTCAAGAAAGAGAAAAGAGTACATAGAAATTAAAAATAATCCTAGTTGCTGCACAGGAGTTTTTCTCAGGCTTTTGGTCACTGGTGACATATATTCTTAATATTTGAACCAAATACCAAGAACTTACTATGTGTATATCCTTAGATTCTAACTTAAAACTCATATATTTCCTCCCTTAGGTGTTTTTAAAATCCTTGTGATCTCAAGCTTCTAATTTAGTCTGCAAATATTTGTAAGTACATATTGAATTAAACATCTGCTAAATTATTTAATTGTTTTTAAAAGTAAACATTATAAAATATAAATAAAACACTGACTGCTATTACACAAGTATTAGTACAATATCATTAAAAATTAAGCTAAATCTTATGACATTGAAGTACAGCATATCTGTATCTGATTTTCAGCAGTGAACTTTGGTTTCACTACTGTTATAGTCTGGATATGATTTAATAGTGTACCCTAAAGGTTCATGTGGAAGACTCTTGGTACCCACTATAGTGCTATCTGGAGGTAGTGAAACCTTCAAGTGAGGCCTAGAGGTCTTAGTCACTGGAGAATGACAACAGAAATCATTTTTCTTGGGGTTCCTTAAGGCCCTTGGATGTACTGCTAAATGAGTATTGGAATGCATTCCTAAATGAGTAATCAAATCCATTTCCATTCTCTTAGCATTAGAAGGCTTTGTTGTTGTTGCTCTTGTTTTGCTCCTGACCTTGCTGTAGGACAGCAGGTGAGGCAGCCTGGCACTGGAGCATGCCAAAGAACCTGTCTTATTCTCTTTAGACTGTAGAGTCTCAGCACTGCAAATTACAAACCCTCATTTTATTCATAAATAGTCTGCTTGGCATTTTATATCAGCGATTAAAATCTGACTAATAAACTACTCTAAAAGTTAGTTCAAAATGTTGATAATTTGAATATGTATTCAAATCACATGTACATACTCACATATGTATATACCATAAAGACTAAGTGAGAAGTATTGCCTGGTTCCCCTCCCCCTTTTGGCTTATGCTACGTGTGCTAACATCTGGATATGTGTGTTTGGATTATGCCAAGTGCAATGCAATCGTTATTTCTTCAGTGTGCTCTCTCCATTGCATACTTCGTAGCACCACCTATACAGCCTGGTTGCATTTGCATAATTACTACACCAACAAAATTACTTTCAGGTAAATATGTACAAACCACTTTTATCCTTTAAGAATAATAATATTTTCACAAACCGCTTCAAATAACTTTCGAATTTCTAAGGCTCTTTGGACTCTCTATATTCTTAATCAGTTAAATAAAATTTATCCTTCTGATCTCAGGTACCAACAAATAATAGAATAAAATTCCACCCCTTATGCATAAGAGTAGTTATAGTTTGCATATGGTTATTTCTGAGCACTTGACATTCAGCTGATATGATCAAATGTCATATTCATTTCACCTGTAGTGCTCACAGCACAGCACATTATACACTGCTAGTATCAAATAAATTACATAACAGTAAACCATTGTTTTCAATATAATGAATAGTTAAAGTCTTAAATGCTTGACCAAGTAAAATTCAGGAGTTATTTTTACCATTGAACGGCTAAAAAGTCTGTGATAAACATATGTGTGCTCTGACCTAAGGAGGAAAGTTCCAGGACTTTCCAATTACTTTTCAAAGATTTATTTTCGAGCCTGTGTGTCTTTGGTAGGGAGCAGGGGATATGTATGAGCGCAGGTGCCAACAAAGGCTAGAACTGTTAGCCCCTTAGAATTGGAGACACCTATGGGTGTCTCTGAGATGCGTCACATGGATCTGAACTCAGGTTCTCCCTAAGAGCAGTACACTGAGCATTCTTCACCACTCTAATCTATCTCCCTCACAATTATTTTTAAATTGTAAGACCTACTGTTACTTTAGAATATCTTATAGCACTAGAACAATGTAGAACATAGTTTTTAAAAGATGACAGAGAATATGAGTGAGAAGCATTGTGAAGATACAAGTCAATACATATTTGAATATAAGCCCATTAAAGGGAATACATGGTTTATATAAGTCAGAAAGAGTAGATTTGTTTATTTTAGCACCTTCACCCCTACAAAATCTGCTGTACTCCAAGTATTATCTTACATGTTTGAATGGTTTGACTCTGCATATTAATTTTAGTATTTGAAATTTAGTTGAACAACAGGTGTTAATCGCCCAGGCCAGTGGTTTTTAAACACAGAATAAGCAAGAAAGTTATTAGAACTTTTTTCTTTTATTAGATATTTTCTTTATTTACATGTCATGTTTCCCAGTTTCCCCTCCAAAAAACAAAAAAACAACAACAAGAACAAACCCCTGTTCCTTCCCTCCTCCCCTTGCTCACCACCCCACCCTCTCCCACTTACTGGCCCTAGCATTCTCCTACCCTGGGGCACAGAACCTTCACAGGGCCAAGGGTGACTCCTCCCATTGATGATCGACTTGACTTTGCAATCCTCTACTATACACATGCTACCAGAGCAATCAGTCCCAACATGTGTACTCCTTGGATGGTGGTTGAGTCCCTGGGAGCTCTTATGCACTCTCTGATAAGTAGTTATTAGCCCATAAGTTCGGAATACATGAAGTACAATCCACAAACCACATGAAACTCAAGAAGAAGGAAGACCAAAATGTGGATACTTCATTCCTTCTTAAAAGGGGGAAGAAAATACCCATGGAAGGAGTTGCAGAGACTAACTATGGAGCAGAGACTGAAGGAAGGACAATCTAGCCTGATAAAGCTGTCTTATTAGAACTTTTTAAGAAGTTTTTATCAGCAAGCATTCACTATAGTTACAGAGCTAGAATGTCAGAGAACATCAGTCTTTAAAAACTACATCCAACTCTGTGTCCTACTTCAAACCATTCCACGCTGGGCTGGTTTCCAGCAACTGAATATGAAAAATCCTGTCTTTGTCAGTAAGAAGAAACCTGCTGTTACCTGTCTCATGGTAAGAAGAAGCCTGCCTGTCTCTGTGCTCTTTCTGCTCAACTGCTCTCTGCTTTGCTCAACTCTGCACTGCTCCTCTCCCTCTGCTCTGTTCTCATATCATCACCATTCCTGGTTCTTATACTTCATCGGGACACATGATCACATGCTTTCCCAAGTATTTTTCTCAAAAGTTCACAACAAGTTCAAACATAAATTCAAATCATAATTTGAATAAGAAGTTACAACAGAAATGCTTTTACATTAAGACTATTTATCTAATTTAACATTCATTATCTCTCACTAGCTCCACAGGTTTATTAAGAGTTTAAAAATGATAATTCTGGTGTTTTAAGTTATGGTTTGTCAAAAGGCAAATCATCTGCCTAGTGTCTCATTAGTTTGGAAGTTTTGTATAGATAAATCCAGTAAATACTTTAATTTTTGTCCTTCCACCTACAATAAATTTTTAATTCCCAGTTACGACCTTTAGTTATCAGATAATGTTACTTCATAACTCATCTAGAAGGAATATTTCCCTGATCATAAATATGTTTCAAGCCTGGTCTCTAGCTAAATGCAATTAGCTTATGACACATGAAAGTTTACAGAACTCTAATTGCATACTTATATTGTAGAGGGCTTAAAACTTACTTGTATAAATTTAGGAATTATATAGAATCATTATTAGGAATTATAAAATCATCAGTTTGTCTAAGTAGCATTGCTACAACAGAGTACATCTCTGATTATCTGCAGAAAATCTGCTCAATAGGGTGGACTCATGCCCAGGAATCATAATACTATTAGTAAGAACAGGAAAGATGGAATAGCAAGAATCAATTCTGAGATGAACTCTCTAAAAGCCTTGCAATCTTAGAGTTACTAATAGCAGCCAGGCAAAGCGGTATGTCATCTCCAGAATGTCCCCTGTTTGCTTTTAGCCTTTCCTAGATGGCTCCTGACACCATACCACACAACTAAATTAAAGAGATAAATAACTGAAGAGAGATGTTATGAATAACTGGTAAACTCACTAAGTATTTAGAAGTATATTTTATTTGAAATTACTTTAATTTTTTATATAATCCCAGAGAAATTCTGATAAAAATTTTCCATGAATGAACAAATTGTCTCTTATCTAAGAGTCTCATGGAGATTCTAGCATAAAATATAAACAAAACAATTTGTAAAACAGAGTAATAAATTTAGAAGATATGCAAGCTGATTTTAAGGTACACTATCAAAGAATCTGAGATGGTAGCTTTCCAAGTTTATTAGCTGGCACCTTTGGTGTATATCAACTGGTTTTACTGATGTTTTCATTTTGAAACTCAACATTATTGTACAGAGAAAAAGATCTATGATTTTTTTCCTTTCAGTATATGGTATGGAAATAACTTGGTATTTTTCAGTAAATAAAAAGAATGATAACTATTCTAAACTGTGGATTATATTTCTTTAAATTGATTTTGGTGGAGTTTTTCATTAATTAATTAATAATTAATTAATTCACTTTACATCTCATCCTAATTGCAGTCCCTCTCTCCTCAGTTTCATCCCCAGAAACTATTCCCACATCACTCCTTCTCTTTTTCTTTCATGAGTACCAACCAGTCCTGGCACATCAAGTCACAGCAGGACTAAGTGTATCCTCTCCCACTGAGGCCAGACAAGGCAGCCCATCTATGGGAAGTAGATCTAAAGGTAGGCAAGCAACAGTTAGAGATAGCCCCACTCCACTTGTTAGGGGACCCACTTGAAGACTAAGCTGTGCATCTGCTACAAATGTATAAGGGACCTAGTTCCATCCCCTGCATGCTCTGTGGTTGATGGTTCAGTATCTGAGATCCTCCATGGGCCCAAGTTAGTTGACTTTGTAGGTCTTCTTGTATAGTGCTTGACCTCTCTGGCTCCCTCAGTCCTATGCACCACTCTTTCCACAGGACTCACGGAGTCCTATCCACTACTCTTTTCACAGCTACTCCTAATGTTTGACTATGGGTCTCTATATCTGCTTCCAACAGCTTGTGTCTGGTGTCTCTAAAGAGAGAGTTTCTAGGCTCCTGTCTGAAAATATAGCAAACTATCATTAATAATGCCAGGTATTAGCTCTCTACCATAGGATAAGTATAAGTTTGGCTAGCTGTTGGTTGGCCATTGCCTCAATCTCTGATTTATCTTTATCTCTGCACAAATTTTAAGCAGGAAAAACTTTGGGTAGAAGGCTTTGTAGGTGGATTGGTGTCCTTCTCCTTCCATGGGAAGACCCACCTGGCTACAGGAGGTGGTCATGTCAGTCTCCATGTCTCCAGTTGCTATGGGTCTCAGCTAAAGTCATCCATAGACTCTTGGGAGTCTCCTTTCCAGGCCTTCAGATTGTCCAGAGATTCACCCCCACTTTTTTTCATGTCAAAATTTATTATTTTAATGCAAAAATGTTAATGTTTTTGGGGTAGATACATGCCTGGTTTAGTGAAAATATGGAATTAACAATCACCAATTTCCATTCATTATAATAAATTTTAATGTAGGCAAATATCATCAGTTGACTTTGTAGGTAAGGAAGAAAGAAGAAAACTAAAAATTAAAAAGTATATTGTAAACATAAATTGTCATGGACTCTTCCCAAATGTCATTTAGATTTGGGTGAATAATTTCAGGTTAAAGAAGAAAGAAGAAACTTTACAGCTTAGCTCAATACATGATATAAAGAGGGTCCATGGCACACTGGAAGAAACGACACTGTGAAAGGACCATGCTGTGATGGCTGTAACAGAGAGCTGTGAATTATACATTAAAGTACATTTCAATGTGAAATATAATGAACTTTTTAATTGCATTGTGATTATTTAAATATTCATAGGAAGAGCTTAGAAATAGGCACAGAGTATTAAGAGGTAAAGACGAAACAATAAAGCAAATATACCAAAGCATTAATAATTAATGAATCTAAGTAAAGGATACAGTGAGATTTCTATGCATTATTACTCTTATCACACTTTTAACCAATTTCAACCTGCTTCAAATGTAAAACTAGAAAAGCTAGCAACCATACATAGACATCTTAATATTCACTCCATTTAAACAGACTGAAGGGAAAATTTTAATCAAAAAAGTAAATTTATGAAAGAACACATGAAAATAAAGATTTAAAAATTAATTTAAAAAGTCTTAAGAAACCATCATATTATAAAAAAAGCATAATTTACATGAAAAAGGAAGCAAACAGTGGTGTTTTTTCTTTCTGGCTTTTGTGTTCCCCCTTATAGGACTGAGCAATCTGTGGATATATGAATAGGTTAAAGGAGGGGAAGGCACAATCAAAGCCATAATGTTTTTATTCCATGTGAAGTGTGAACTTAAAAAAATAAAACTAAATACATGGGATATTCTCATTATAGTTTTCTCTCAAAGAACATTATATAATTCATAACTTAAAGGATGTGTCTTTCCCCAGTTAACCTCTAATACCATCTGTTCTCTGAAATGGTTCAGAGTTACTTACAGAAACAATTAGTTTTGAAATGAATTATGCATACTGATGGAAAAAGGGCTAGTTGAAGCCAGATATTTTAAACTGTCAATCTAAATCTGAATTTAGGAGTTGGGGGCAAATGTTAGGACCAGTTCTCTGCAAGCTAATGAGGTTAAATATTGAAGTAGAGTCCATGTCCACTAAACAATGAAGCAAAGAAAAAATTGTGTCTCCCATTATGAACTCTCTACCCAATGCTTACTTTTCTTTGCCACAAAAAGGCAAAGATCCTGTGGTATAAATTTTCAATAAATAAGAAGCCTAATGCAGGGGTGTATGTACACAAGTTCTAATTCAGCAACATGGCTATTCTGGCTGGAATACAGACACACCCTTAATACATCTTTAATCCAAACAATGTAGGTAAGGACAGTTGTAAAAGAGAACAGCCACTTTTGAAAGTGACATCTACCAGAGGGGAAAACAAAGTGACGAATCAGAGAAAGATTTGATAAAATGAGGCGGAGATAGGATATCCATAATCTAAAGAGAACAGAAGGAAAAAGGGAAGCAAGAAGAGAGAATGGAAGGCAATTCAGTTGAATTCAGGCAATGCAGTGAAGTTTAGTTGAGTTCAGTTCAATGCAGTTAGCTGCAGTTCAATTAGATGCAGTTGAGTTCAATTGAGTGTGTGCTGTTCTATTCAGTTCCATTTAGTTCGGGCAGCCAGTGCAGTTCAGTTCATGGAATTCAGAGACAGTTTTTCCAAGGAGATAAATTAAGTGAGAAGTCAGGAAGGTCTGAGTCAGTCATCTTGGAGAGGAATTTTGATCCAGAACAACTGAACTGAAGTAGCCAGCCAGAGAGCAGGAAGAACCAGAAAGGGTGAGCTTATTCAGCAGTAAGCCTCTGTGATAACAATTACAAGTTACAAAAGTTACTATTACAAGCATACACTTGCATTCCTAGTACTTGGAAGAAAATAGGATCCCCAAATCACCATTGGTCATGCAAGGGTTTCAAGGCTGTCTAGGGCTGCTTGAGACTCTATATCAAAACAAAGTGCCAACAAATACCAAATCACGGATATAACTTCTAAAGTTATTTATCTGAGTTCATGAATATCTGTTATCACCAAAAATCAAAGGATATTTTTAATTAGATTAAGTATTTATAGCAGAATTTTATGTCAAAATTTAAGAAAACGATCTCAAATAGTCAAAGAAATCTTGAGCTCAAGTTCAAGGCATTATAGTAATCAGTGTCTGAAAATGTAATAAATAAGGCATTGTTAAACCCTGCCACCTAGCATTGCTGTAACCATTTGTTCCATGTCTGCCAACTATTTCATACTGTTGCTGTAATATGTTTGCCAGCCTTTAACACAGAAAAATGCCTTGATTCAGAGCAAGGTCGTGGTGATCACATATCCTGTTGTGTTCTGCATGAGGTTTGTTAATCGTAAGAAGTTCTACAAAGTTTTACATAGGACCATCAAATTAAAAAGGTCAGTATGAACTATTATGTCTAAAATGGTTTTAGTCAGAGCCAACCACCATGTAGCACTTCATGCATCTGCGTATGAACTCACTGTGATTTATACGGTTTTAGTTTTTATAAGCTGATAGAGAAAGATGTTTGGAGTCGTAGCCTCAGCCCCCAGATTCTGAGTATGGATAGTCCTGATCAATCAGTCTTAGGGTGTGTGTCAATAAACTATCCCTGTCTAACTGAGATCAGTGTTTGTATGGCTTGTGGGCAACTCCTGAACCCCAACATTGTAAAATTCACACACAAACACACACACATACACACAAACATACAATATGTATATATACATACATAATAGAAACAAAAAACAAAATGGGTATTCCAGAAACAAGTGCACACATTTAGAGTCAATCAATGCTAGCATATTAAAACTATGTGACAGAGAAGGGTGGTTTTCAACAAATGATCCTGGAAAAAGTAACTACGTCCAGAAAAATGAAATTAGACTCTATACTGTGTTACATACAACACAAACTCCAAACAGATTATGAACTTAAGTTTCAAGTGTTAAAATATAAAATCACTTTAAGAAAAATGGAGAGAAAATGCTACAGAGAAGTAACATGGTCATTGACTTGTTTTACAGGATTCTGACAACATAGGCAACTATTCTGAAAATGCCCAAATGTGATTATATCACACTAAATAGCTTGAGCACAGTATGAGAAATGATAAACAGAGGAAGAATAAATTTACAAGCCAAATGTCTGACAAGGAGCTAATATTTAAATTATATATGAAACTTAAGGGATTTTCTAGTAAGAAAACAAATAACCCAATTTAAAAACTGGCAAAGTTGTAGGATGCATAAACACACAAATATAAGTAGATTTCTATTAGTGAGCTGTCTGAAAAAGACATCAAGAAAAGAATTCCATGTAAAACAGCTACTAAATAAATAAAATATTTAGGAATAAATTCAACCATGTAGATGAAAAATCCCTACAACGGAATATATATTTATTAAGGAAACTATAGAAAATAGGGCCAACATATGCATTAAGCCAAAAACTGCCTTTTCACTAAATGATATTATGCAAGCTGAATAACCAAAGAAAGAAGATCCCATTTGGAGCCCCTGTCTCTCACCAAGTATAAAAATTAATTGAAAATGTATTAAATACTTTGATGTAAAATGAGAAACACTGAGACTGCTAACAGAAAATGTGGGAGAAATATTTCAAGATAGTGGCACAATCAGTCATTTTCTACTTAGAACTCCAAATGTGAAAGAAGGCACAAGCAAGGGTTGACAAATTGTCTCATCAAATTAAAAAGCTTCTGTGCAGCAAAGGAAGCAATCAAAGTGAAGACAATCTACAGCAAGTGAAGACATATCTACCAGCTATTCGTCTCATAGAAGAATAATATCCAAAACCAATAAAGAACTCCAGAAATAATAGTGGTAAAAATAATTAACCCAATTCATATTGGACAAATAAAATAACATGAATGTACATTTTCCTGAAGGGGAAATAAATGTAGAATAGATTAAAAACTCTCAGTGCCTATAGTCATTGGGTAATGCACATCATAACTATAATGAGGCTCCATTTTACCCTCATTTGTTAGGATGACTATTCCAAATCACATAATAAAGAGAATGTTGTCAAGGATATGAAGAAAAGGAACTCAAAATATTGTTGATCAAATATAGCTTAGTACAGACACTATAGAAAATAATATGGAATGTCTTTAGCAGTCTAAAATAGACTATTATATGATCCAGATATTCTGTTCTTGGACATACATTCCAGAGGAGATGTAGTGAGCACATTCAAGCGATAACTGCATCCCCACAATTACTGTGGGATTATTTACAATAATCAAGATATAGAATCAGCCAATGGGCCCATCAACGGATGAATGGATAAAGTGAATGTGCTACATATATACCACATAGCATTATGAACTAGGTTCAAGTTCAAGTATTTGTCTTGGATACTTTTCATGGGCTATAGATAAGGTTTTTCTTGCTAATGATCTATATGTGGTATCTTTGATGCATTCCATTGTGACTTCTTTTCCCTTCTCTGTTAATACAGAGCCTACCAGGCACCTTCACTGGACCCGTTCCATTTCTACACATCCCATCATCAGGAGCTGAGAAGACTTAAGTCTGTTCTTTTAAACCTAGTATGGTTCACTAAGTCATATTTGTTAATAACCTCATAAGTTCTATTGGGAAACAACTTTTCTTTGTATTGGAATATGAAAATAATTGCTTAAAAGGTAAAATACTTAGAATGCTAGTCTTTTTTTTTGTTTGGTTGATTTTTTTGTTTTTTTCTAGACAGGGTTTCTCTGAGTAGCCCTGGTTATCCTGGAACTCACTCTGTAGTCCAGGCTGGCCTCAAACTCAGAAATCTGCCTGCTTCTGCCTCCCTAGTGCTGAGATTAAAGGCGTGCACCATAACTGACCGGCAGATGCTCATCTTTATCCCTAAATCCAAACTGAGGAAACAAGAGAAACCAAAGCTAATATCATAGGAGCCATGAGAAACAAAGATGCAACAGCGAACTTAGGTTTCAATGAAGTGTGTCAAATACCATCCTCTAACACTATCCTCAACAAAGCAACCACTTGATGTCCACTTGATCTGAGACTAAGGAGGTGAATGCTGACAGCAGATATAACACTCTAGTCACAGGAGCACTCAAATAGACATTGTCACTAAGATTTATGTGTTAGTGATTTATTGTTTGCTTAGTGTTTTACAGCTTTGTTGCGATGAAGAGACACTATGATCAAGGAAACTCTCATAATGGAAAACCCTTAATTGGGGCTTACAGTTTCAGATGTTCATCCCATTATCAACATCATGGCAGGAAGCGTGACAGTATGCAGGCAGACGTGGTGCTGGAGGAGGAGCTGAGAGTTCTACATCTTGATCCAAAGGTAACTAGAAGGAGACTGTCTTCTGCAGGGAGCCAGCCAGGAGTAGACTGTCTTCCACAATGGGCAGAGCCTGAGCTAGGAGGCTTCAAAGCCCACCTACACAGGGACATACTTCCTCCAAGAAGGCCACACCTACTCCAACAAGGCCACACCTACTCCAACAAGGTCACACCTACTCCAACAAGGTCACACCTACTCCAACAAAGCCACACCTACTCCAATAAGGCTACATCTCTCTTTTGTTTTTTATCTTTTAAAATATTTTTAATTTGTTGAGAATTTCATACTATGTATTTTTTTTTTTTTTACTAGTTCTGCCTCCCCTCTGGGCTTCACTTTTTTTTTATTAGATATTTTCTTTATTTACATGTCATATGATTTCTCCTTTCCCAGTTCCCCCCAAAAAACAAACAAACAAACAAACAAAAACAACAAGAACAAACCCCTATTGCCTCCCCCTCCCTATGCTTGCCACCCTATCCTCTCCCACTTATTGGCCCTGGCATTCCCCTACACTGGGGCACAGAACCTTCATAGGAACAAGGAAGGCCACATCTCTTAATGGTGCCACTCTGTGGCTAAGCATTCAAACATGTGAATCTATGGGGACCAAATCTATTCAAACCACCACACTTATGATGATTGTTTATGATTAATTTATAAAGCTCAATTTTCCACAGTCTTTTAATATGAGTCATAGTATGAAGTGTGTTACCCTTACCAGATCACAGATTCCATTTTATATTTTCCTATTGGAAGTGAACAAATGTATTCTGTGTAAAAACTAACATAAGCTTCAGATATACATTTTATGAATGTTAATGTTCACTTGTGGACAGAAGTTTCTAACTATTTAATCACAGAATTCTGTATATGTTAGGTAAATCAAAAAATAATATAATTTATACTTAGTATTAAATACCTATTGAATCTCAAAGATAGGTTTAATAATTCAATAAAACAAACTTGTTAAACTAACCAAATTCATATAACTACATATATGTCTTTTGTCTTTGCAATCTGAGGTTTGATAATTACAACACCACAGGTTGCATTGACAGCTGCAACTTCTAGGGAATGCTGACTAAACTGTGCATGCATGTTTGTTCTCTTTCAATTTTGACTTACGTATCATTTTCTTATAGCAATGGTTTATTAAACTAGTTATATAAATGTTTCATTGATTAAATACATGTATAAGCTTTTATTATTTGATAAACCAACATCAAATAACTAACTGAGTTTCTATCAGTCTGTGTTTTTTTCTTTATGTCAGCTGATAAGCTACAATACGCTTATATATGTGCACTTACAATAAACTGATGAAAACATATTTTGTCCTCTGGACCATGGCCTTTTCCATAGCTCACAAGAACCAATAATACATTTTTTAGGTGTCCCACAAAGTTGAATGTGGGTACTCTGTTATTTTTTTCTCTGACCCATTCATATCCGAAGTTTCTTTTTTTCCCTAAGCCCAAACTTAGTTACTTGCACAGGCCCTTTTCATTCTTTATATGGTGTTCCACATCATGATATACCTTACCCATGTATGTACACAGTTCATGTGATCTATCAGCCCATCATCTATGTGCCTATCATTTACATATCTGTCATTTTAGTGTACCTAAATTTCATCCACCTTGTGCTAACTAGTTCCTGTGAAATGTAACATGAAAGCATTGGCTACAAATACCCTTAATTTCGACTTAGACTATTTGAGCAGGACAAAATGTGATTTGTGTATAATGAAAAGTTTGTTTTCCACTGTTGCCATTAAAAATATTAATGAAGTTTAGAAATATGAAATGATCATCAGAGAAACAAGATGATATAGAAACTAAAATGTTGACAAATCCAACTCATATATGTTTTTCTTTTCTCTCTTTTACTGGCCCCGTATTAAATTTTATTACCATACTACCATTGAGACATTTTCTTTTTTTTCCTGTTTTTTTTATTAGATATTTTCGTTATTTACATGTCATATGATTTAAGTCTGGTATTTTAGATCTTTCTACTATTAAATGTTCAATGATATTTCCATTTCTTAAGGAAAGGCATGTTTTAAAAATACTATTATAAAACTAAACTAAATTAAACTTATATATTTATGT
Source organism: Mastomys coucha (assembly GCF_008632895.1). NCBI lineage: Eukaryota > Metazoa > Chordata > Mammalia > Rodentia > Muridae > Mastomys > Mastomys coucha. The sequence goes on along the minus strand of NW_022196912.1, from coordinate 80,910,159 downwards.
GTTACAAAACTAAAATATATAATAAATACTAAATTAATATTTGTAAATAAATAGGTAATTAATGGGTAAATTTTTTACTTTATATGTAATCTTTCATGTATTATTCATTGGTTGTAGTGTAATAAAGCATCAACAGGTCTTGTATACAAAAACACTCATAAAATATCCAGTATAGCACATAAATAGAAGACAACATCGAAGTATAAATATATAATTAATAACTATAAAAAGGAATGAGAATCCCATGAGTGAAAGTTACAATTAACTTTCATTATTCTGGGGATAAATGTGTGTGTGTGTGTGTGTGTGTGTGTGTGTGTGTGTATGTATGTGTGTGTGTGTGTGTTAGGTAGAAAAATTTCATTATATAATACTCATTCTACTAGATTTCAATTGAGTTTACAATCATAGATATAGACTGTGAGATGCCTCCATGGGTCCCTTTCAAGACCAGGGACATGAATTTCATCCCTGATATACTGATGCTTATGACATTGGAAAGGCTTTAGTAAATTTCCAACTTGCTCACCTAGGGAGTACACACACACACACACACACACACACATACACACACACACCACAAACACACTAAATATATATAATAATTAGGTTTTTGAAAATAGTTATCATAAAAGTAAGTAATTTCTGAAAAAATTAGGAACCAAATCAAGACCAGATATTGCAAAAATTACTTTGGGGAAATTATTATTGGCAAGAGAAAATGTTGCTTAATATGATGCATTTTAATAACATTTCCTTGGTTAGTTAATATGGTAGGAAATGATTCACAGTTTTAAATAACTCTTCTTTGTTTCTTAGATATAAGAATGCACTGGCCCTTGTGAGGATCTGTAGCAAGAAAGCTCTGAGCTATTTGTCTTTTTCAGTCTATGAACCAGGACTCCAGAAAGATAAATCAGCATGATTTCCAAGGACAGGCCTTTAATTAAATGATGCTCATAACTCACATGTCATGTTTTCTTGGAGTTCTTTGTGAGAATCTCTTTAGCTTGGCTTTAAAGCTTGAATGTCTAAACACAGCCACAAAAGCTCTGCATTGCTTCACAATTTAACCCCAGTTTTCCTTTCTTATTGAAAAGGTCACCTTCAGCATTTCCAGGGAACCTTCTTAGGCCTTGTTTCACCTCTGAAATGTGTGTAACTAGATCATAGCAACTCATTTTAAAATCAATTCTTTGGGGAATTTTTCAGAGATGAGTTTTGACTGTGTTCACTTCTCTCTCAGTTCCTCCCAAGTTGAATCCCCTTAGAAAACCTTCCTATAAAATTATTTTGAAGAATTACAGCAAGGAATAAAACTAATATTAAACTTAATTAGAGCCATATAAGATTTGGGAAGGATTTTTTTTTATTGTGCTGTGAGTTACTATCCTGTCCTTTTTAAGGGAAAATTTGAATACCTTTGCTTAGATACTTCTTACTCATCTAGATAACTCTAAAAACAACTCTGTGATGAGTCAGTCCTGAAATTAATATTAAAAGGCATCAACAAGATAAATACAATTACATTGATAGAGACAAAAAGAACAAAAAAACTTACAAATGCTCTAACCCCCTCCTAAGATCAACCTACACTAAATTTCTCTTGATATTAATAGATGACATGTGTGGCCCTTGATACTTGAAGTCAAAACAAATGAATCTCAGAAAAACTAAAATTATATGTCAAATATATTTACATTGTTTTGACCACACATCTGTGCACTGTTCAACTCTCATCAGAGAAGCTTCGTACAGTAGATGGTAATTAACACAAAGACCACATCTGGACAATGCACAGATAGTGTGAATCTTCAGAAAGCTCAGCCCTAAATAGGATGTCTTTATCAACTCCTGTACAGAGGCAGGGGGAGGGGAAGGAGATAGGGGGTACTGTGGAGGGGAAACTGGGAAGGGGGAAATCATGACTGCCCTCTGAAAGACCCAACAAGCAGCTCAAAGAGTGAGAAGCAGATATTTACATCCAACTAATGGTCAGAAAATAGCTTACCCCTGTGATTGAATTAGGGAAAAGCTGCAAGAAGCTGAGGAGGAGGGCAACCGTGTAAGAGGATCAGCAGTCTCAACTATCCTGGATCCCCAAGACCCCTCAGCTCCATTGGTCCTTTCTCTAACTCCTTCACTGTGGACCCTGTATTCAGTTCAATGGATGGCAGTGAGCCTCTACATCTGTATTAGGCAGGTACTGTCAGAAAATCTCAGGAGATAGCTATATTTAGGCTGGCTTGCCCTTCCTTCAGTCTCTGCTCCATAGTTAATTTCTGCAACTCCTTCCATGGGTATTTGGTTCCCACGTTTTTTGTTGTTGTTGTTGTTTTTTTTGTTTGTTTGGTTGGTTTTTTTTTTTTTCGAAACAGGGTTTCTCTGTATAGCCCTGGCTGTCCTGGAACTCACTCTGTAGACCAGGCTGGCCTCAAACTCAGAAATCCACTTGCCTCTGCCTCCCACCACCCGGCTTGGTTCACACTTTTAAGAAGGAATGAAATGTTCACTTTTGGTCTTCCTTCTTCTTGAGTTTTCTGTGTTTTGTGGGCTGTTCTTCCTGTATTACAAACTTCTGGGCTAATATCCACTTATCAGAGAGTGCATACCATGTGTTTTCTTTTGTGATTGGGTTACCTCACTCAGGATGATATTCTCCAGATCCATCCATTTCCCTAAGAATTTTATAAATTTATTGTTTTTAATAGCTGAGTAGTACTCCATTGTGTAGATGTACCACAATTTCTGTATCAACTCCTCTGTTGAGGGACATCTGGGTTATTTCCAGTTTCTGGCGATTATAAATAAGGCTGCTATGAATATGGTGGGGCATGTGTCCTTATTACATGTTGCAGTATCTTTTGGGTATATGCCCAGGAGTGGTATAGCTGGGTCCTCTGGTAGAACTATGTCCAATTTCCTGAGGAACCGCCAAACTGATTTCCAGAGTGGTTGTACTAGTTTACAATCCCACCAACAATGAAGTAATGTTCCTCTTTCTCTACAACCTCTCCAGCATCTGTGGTCACCAGAGTTTTTTATCCTAGTCATTCTGACTGGTGTGAGGTAGAATCTCAGGGTTGTTTTGATTTGCATTTCCCTGATGACTAAGGATGTTGAACATTTCTCTAGGTGCTTCTCAACCATTCAGTGTTCATAAATTGAGAATTCTTTGTTTAGCTCTGTACCCCATTTTTTAATGGGGTTATTTGATTCTCTAGAGTGTAACTTCTTGAGTCCTTTGTATACATTGGATATTAGCCCTCTATCAGATATAGGGCTGGTAAAGATCTTTTCCCAATTTGTTGGTTGCTGTTTTGTCCTATTGACAGTGTCTTTTGCCTTGCAGAAGCTTTGCAACTTTATGAGGTCCCATTTGTCAATTCTTGATCTTAGAGCAGAAGCTATAGGTGTTCTCTTCATGAAGTTTTCCCCTGTGCCTATTTGCTTGAGGTTCTTCCCCACTTTCTCTTCTATTGGTTTCAATGTATCTGCTTTGATGTGGAGGTCCCTGATCCACTTGGACTTGATCTTTGTACAAGAGAAAGGAATGGATCGATTTGCATTTTTCTACATGTTAACCACCAGGTGAGTGAGCACCATCTGTTGAAAACGCTGTCTTTTTTCCACTGGATGATTTTAACTCCTTTGTCAAAGACTAAGTGACTATAGGTGTGTGGGTTCATTTCTGGGTCTTCAATTCAGTTCCATTGATCTACCTGCCTGTCACTGTACC
>NW_022196912.1:80897753-80904782 GCF_008632895.1 Mastomys coucha | reverse complement strand
TGACATCTGTCCAGGATCTTCTAGCTTTCATAGTCTCTGGTGAGCAGTCTGGTGTAATTCTGATAGGCTTGCCTTTATATGTTATTTGACCTCCAAAAGACATAGATTAACAGAATAGGTACAAAAACAGGATCCATCTTCCTGCTGCATCCAAGATGCAATCCTTAACTTCATTGTTTCCTTAGCATTAAGGGTTAGAAAAAATAATATAACATAAACAAATGCACATAAGAAACAAGCTGGTATAGCCATTTTAATATCAAACCCAAACTAATATCAAAAGTATAGGAAAAGACATTATATATTTACCATAGGAAAAAAATCTACCAAGGTAAGATTTCAATTCCTAACATCTAAACAAAATGGAACCCAAGTTCTTATAAGAAACACAACTTAAATCACATATTTATCCTCATACACTGATATATAGTGACTTTAATACCCCACTCTCATGAATAGGTTATCTAGGAAAAAACTAAACAGAGATACTAAAAATTAGAGGTGTCCTAATTGAAATGGATCTATTAGATATTTATAGAATATTTCACCCAAGCACTAAAGAATATACTTTCTTCTTCTCTGTAACTCATGGAACTTACTTTTGGAGTTGTTTGTTGACCACAAACTTAGACACACAGGATCATTCAGGATCACAAACAAGTCTCAACAGATAAAAGAAAATTGAATTAAATCACTGTATTCTACTTGGCTGCATGGATTAAAGCTGAATATTAACAACAGAAACAACAGTAATCTTACAAATACGTGGAAACTAAACAACTGTCAACTGAATTAAAAATGGGTAAAGAATGCCAGGTGCTGGTGGCACATGCCTTTAATCCCAGCACTTGGGAGGCAGAGGCAGGTGGATTTCTGAGTTCAAGGCCAGCATGGTCTACAGAGTGAGTGCCAGGAGAGCTTGGGTAATACAGAGAAACCCTGTCTCAAAACACCAAAAAAAAAAATACAATGAAAATTAATACACAATATACCCTACCTTATGAAATACACTGAAAGTGCTTCTAGGAGGAAAGTGCATAGTACCAAGTGTCTACATTAAAAAGAGAAAGAATAAACTAGAGCAATCTCACACTAGAAACTTAACAACACACACAACTCTAAAAAGAAGTAAGCACATTCATGAGGAATAGAAAGAAAAAAAAAAAACAAACACAAACCTAAAATCTATAAAATATAAATGAAGAAAACAATTCAAAGAATCAATGAAACAAGGAGTTGATTCTTTGAGAAAATCAACAAAATGCACAACAAAATCAAATGAAGTAAAAAGTATTAGAGAATATCCCAATCAACAAAACCATAAACAAAATAACAATATAGTAAGAGATACAGAGGAAATAAAGATAATCATAAGTACATACCTTAAAAACCTGTAGGCCACCTAATTAAAAAATCTAAAACCAATGTATAACTTTCCCCATAGGTACCACTTACATAAGTTAATTCAGGATCACATAAGCAATAGAAGCATTCATTAAAAGTCTCCCAACCAAAAACATTCAGGGGTAGGTAGTGGTAAGGAAGTTAGGAGTTTAATTTCAAAACTACCATCTAATTTTAACTGGACAGATTATTTTCTTTACCTAATCATCACAGTTGTACAAATGGTTCTTAAACATTAGCTTTAAACAGAAAAGCTATTCAACTCATTGTTTTCTCCATTGTATAATTATGAAATCTGAAAGAATGCCTTAGCAAATGAATGGAACTAGAAAAAAGTCATCCTGAGAGAGAATCTAGAAAGATAATCATGGTATATACTCACTTATATGTGGATATTGACCATTAAATAAATGATATCAACCTATAATTCACAGACCCAGAGAGGTTAGGTATAGAGGAAGGAACTATAGGAAAACACATGGATCTCCCTGGGAGAGGAAAATAAAATAATTTCATGAGTGGACTGGGCACACTTGTGTGGAAACAGAAATGGAAAGATCAGCTGTAGAGGTATATGGGATTCAGGGAGGGAATGAAGGAAAAGGCAGCTGGTGGCATTTGAGGGGAATTATAAAAACCTAGGGCTGCTAACTTCCTAAATGTATGAAAGCGATCCTATTGAATTATTCAGACAATGAAGGAGATGGACCTTTTGAGGGAAATAATAAAAAGAAATCCAAGTCCCCGTGCTTGTGCCTCTGCCCTGGAGGCCTGGCCCGCCATGTACTGGTGGGCAATGGGTGACCTGTTTTTATCTCATGAAGATTATCTGGCCTGGAGCTCCTGAAATGTCTCCACCAAGCTCGCTAAGCTTCCACTGGCAGGTTGCTACATGCTTCAAATCCCCCATGGCCTTTGTGGTACCTGTCAGGCAAACCAACAGTTGGCAGCCTTACCTTTCTCCTGAGAACCCAGAAGAATCACCGCGTGAAGGAAAATGCAATACAAACTTAGTTCAGAAACAACAGTAACTCAACCACTACTTGTAAGCCTTATTAAATCTAAATCCTCCAGTGGCAAATCCTGACAGATCCTCCATTGAAACCGGGAGACACTCGTAATTACATCTTGTCCTCACACTATTCCCTGTCCAAAAAGACCTAACTCGTTCCTGCTTCCTCTCTTCCCCTCTCCAACACAGAAGCCCAGCCAACTCACCCAGTGGTTGGCTCCTTTATTCGTTAGGGGATTTGTTCACAAAATGTCACCCGAATATGACTCACTCCTTGTCCACAGCACCTCCCAGGACAGCAGAATTAGCATCAACATACAAACAGCACCAGGCCCATCCACAAGAAGTACCAGCTGGCCATCTCTTGTCACTAAATGATGTTTCCAGTACAGGGACTGGGATACCTCCACTCAGTTGTTGGTCAAAGGGGTCCCATAGAAATCCATAAAGAACTTTGGCTTTTTATAAAACAATAAGTTGCTCTCTGCAAACTAACCGAAGTGCACCTTTGCTGAAAATAAGACTCACAAAACTATTGAACATGAAGAAGGCGAGCTGGTGCCTACATAAAATTGTCCACACAGATGTTTTAGAGTCTTTGGTATAGGAAGGTACTCTGCAGGCTAAGGAAAGAGAATCATAAATATCAATCCAGCCACAAAATCTTTTATGCACAATATTTCCTGCCTGCAAAACAACCATAGGGCAATGGCGGCAGTAACCACCATCTGTGGGAATAACCAACCAATTACTTCTTCACTGAGGCCCATCACACAAGAATGAATCTACACTCAAAACTGCTTGGGTTACCAAGAGGTAGAGGCTACATAACCCAGAGACCTAGTATAAAGCAAATTGTACTGTTCTTAAAACATAATGATAAAATAACACCTAATGATATTCTGCTAAACTCATAGATCAGTGCTTTCCTCAGCCATCATCACAGAAGCTTCCTCCTGCAACAGATGAGAACATACACAGAGACCCATGGTCAGACTTTACACAGAGTAAGATCTTGGAACACAAATCTCTAAATGGGATATCTCCATATTCCCTCCCCCTCAGACGCAGGAAACCCCACAGAATAAGAGGCAGAGTGGATGGAACACATTGGGAGACCAATTCCCTCTAAATCAACTGACTAAAGCTCATATGATCTCACACAGACTGAAATGGCATGTGCAAGAACTATGTGGGCTGGCATTTTGTCCCATGTGTATATATTATAGCTTTCAGTTTAATGTTTTTGTGAGACTCCTGAATGTATAAATGATTGGGTCTCTGATTCATGTGCCTTCTTTATCTAAACACTATGACCATAGGTTGATTCAGTCTTTCCTCTGTTACTTATCATTTCTATACTGAGGAGCATCCTGTGGTGAGCCTTCTTCATAACTGGGAAGCTGAGATGTATGCATACGCACAGTTATTCCTCTTATATACGATAGGAGGACATTTTCACTTGACAATCTATTTGACTATTGCTCTTCTTGAATTACCTAAATTATGTGAACTTTCTTTTCAAGTAGTATGAATATCAAAATAACACTTTTAGAGGTATACATAAAAATAATTCCAGGAAGGCAAAAGTTTTATAAAATACTATTTACCAAATTATATGCTGTAAGCTAATGACATTACTGGGGTGTGAGCTATGAGTGTCACTGGGGAGAGCATGTCAGAATCTATGTCTTTCCTGAAAACCACAAAATAACAACTCTCAGATGCTTTTACTTCCTCAGTACAGTAATTATATTTGCACTTAATTTTGAGCTTGTTACATATAATATTTTGCCAAAGATGATCATTTGGAGTCATTTTGACACTGGCTTAGCATCATAAATATTGACTGTGAAACAGCATTGACTGCATTTGCCTAAAATATGAGGATTTTGATCCAATTATATGAGAGTCTGAAATGGAAAATATGCACAAATCTCTGTCAGCTCAGGATTTGCAGAGGCGGATGTGAGCTGTCTTTGCCAATATACTCATTGTAGTCTTTGGCTTTTAATAACTGACTAACATGTACCAGAGTTTAGTCACTACAATGTACTATCAAATGGCAACACTCCACACATGAACCCAAGCAACAAGAACAGCAACAATAATCCAGTACATTTTATTCCATTCTATGGTTTTCTGTTGTTTTCTGGATCAAACAAACAAACAAAAACTAAACAAACAAAACCACCGAACTCCAACTACCTAAGTCCCAATTTTGTAAGGTTCTCTGAAACGTCATGCTCTCTGTAACTATCTAGTTCTCCTCCAAGTGTCATGTGATCATGTAGATGAATGTGAACGTACACATAATTTAGCAGATTTAAAGCTTTGTATTCCAAACATTCTCCAGTTGATTACAAAACCACCACTTTTGGCTTAAGCCACTGTTTTATCAAAGCTGAAATTGCATTTTGCCTTAGGAGAGCAAAACAAGAACAATATCAATTGTCATTAGGAAGATGCATGCAGGAACCAGCACCAGAAGATAGTTGTTCTCTTAAAGGTCAAATGCTTGTGTAGTTTCCTTCCTGTATGACCTTTTTTCATTCCAATCATATTTCTCTGTTCCTTTACTCACATTTATTCTGAAAACTTGTATGTAGTCTGAGCAAAAAAAAAAGTTTATGGTTGGCATGAGACTGTGAGACATATATGATGGGTGAACAATGGCAGTGGGCTCTGGCAGGACAAACATAAGAAAGTCTGCATATGTAGTCATAGCCTGAGCATGACCAGTGGAGACCAGACTGTATGGTGTCTCCAAGCTTTAGCAAGGCCCACGTGAAGGAGGACAGTGATAAGGATACGTTACATTGAATAAAGAGGTCATGGTGCAGACACAATGGCCACAGTGATAGTGGACTGTTGATAAGCACAGGGAGCACTGATCCAATATCGGAAATATAGAAAATGTAGGCAAGGGATAAATAAAGGTACATTTGTTGCTGTCACAGGAGAATTATAAATATAATGAAAGTATACTATGAGAACCAGGTGTGCATTGGAAAAGGTGTTTGAGATGCTAATGTGAAAAAAGACATTATTTTGAATTCATGATTTAGTGCTCTTTGACCTGTTTTATTTTATGCTGAGGTCAACATAAAAATTGTCAAAATCAGTCTGTTAGAATGCAAAAATAAAACTAGACATAAAATGAAAGGTATGTGAATGAATACATATGAAGGCCTCAGTTTTATCAACCCATGGTCATTGGCCACACAAGGTCACATGACATGGCTTTATAAAGTGGTCTCCACTCCAGTAAAAGGATTCTGGTCTCATGGTAAATGTTACTGAATCTAGTTACATTACAGAGAAAGAGCAGAAGATTTGGGAACCTGACGTGTCAGAAAGCAAGAAGTACTTTGAAATGAAAACAATATGTCAAAGTAAAAACATCACCAAAGCAAAACAAATTAACTCAAGGGCTGGGAATGTATATTTGCAGAAGAGTGAAATTAATAACAACCACACCACCGTAATGAGAACAACAACAACAATAATAAAGTAAGAAGTCATGCTGAAGGGTTTAAATGAGGCAAGTTGGACAATAAAGTAAAAAAAAAAATCATAGTAGCAAAATTGTAACTCTATGAGCAAAATAAGTTCTTACTAATAATGATAGTGAGGTAAATGAAAGAAAAAAAGAGAGCAGATGTTGGGTGCAAGCTCTGCAGACAGTCTCACAACACCCAGAGGAAGCTCCACTCCCAGGCTCTCTGACACACCCAGGATCAAGGTGAGCAGGAACCAACATCTGTCTCAACACTGGGAGTAACTGGGACCAGCTTGACCAGGCACACAGGAACTCCGCCAGCCCAGTGACTTGGGTTCCTTCCTGTCTGTCTGGGTTAGTGTTCTGAGTAGACCTTGGGCACAAGCTCTGCAGCCAGTCCTACAACACACAGAGAAAGCCACACTCCCAGGTGATCTAACAAGCCCAGGATCCCAGGATCCCAGAATCACAGGATCACAGAGACAGCTTGACTCTGAGGAGTTCTGACACAACCAGGATCACAGGAAGGACAGCCTCCAGTCAGATTTAGCAAGGACAGGTAGCACTAGAGTTAACCAGATGGCCGGGGGCAAGCATAAGAAAATAAACAACACAAACCAAGGTCACTTGCCATCATCAGAACCCAATTCTCCTACCATAGCAAGTCCTGGACACACCATCACACTGGAAATACAAGATTCAGATATAAAATCACTTATCATGATGATGATACAGGACCCTAAGAAAGACATGAATAGCACCCTCAAAGAAATACAGGAGAACACAGGTAAAGAGCTAGAAGCTCTTAAAGAGGAAACACAAAAATCCCTTAAAGAACTACAGGAAAACACAATCAAACAGGTGAAGGAAATGAGCAAAACCATCCAGAACCTAAAAATGGAAATAGAAACAATAAAGAAATCAGAAAGAGAGACAACCCTGGAGATACAAAACCTAGGAAAGAAATCAGGATCCATAGATGCAAGCATCGCCAACAGAATACAAGAGATAGAAGAGAGAATCTTAGGGGTAGAAAACACCTTAAACACCTTAGAAAACATTGACACAACAGTCAAAGAAAATGCAAAAAGCAAAAAGCTCCTAACCCAAA
>NW_022196912.1:80896627-80896806 GCF_008632895.1 Mastomys coucha | reverse complement strand
TAAATCGATTGTTGTTTTATATCAAACAACTTTTATAATACTTATTTTTATTTTTATAATATTTTATATATTTTAAGGAATATGACAAAAAATATATTATAGGTATTGAAGGGGGGTTTATGGGAGGAGCGGTGGTACAAAAGGGGAACAAGAATGTGATTCAATTCTATTTAATTAAA
>NW_022196912.1:80870419-80896563 GCF_008632895.1 Mastomys coucha | reverse complement strand
CAAATTCAGATAAATTGAAATCATGTAACTTTTCTGATAATGCAATAAAAGTTAAAAAAAGAAAAAAAGAAAGTTTATCTTTTGAGATAATACTAACACACAAAAATAGTAAAGTGAGACAAAAAAAAACCACTTTACAATGAACATGGCAAAAAAGTATTTCAATCAAGAAACAACACACATTGAAATTATAGAGAAAAAATAATATATTCACCTTCTCAAACTTCATTCTCTCAAAGTACATACTTAGAAGAGGAGAAAGGAGTTGGCAGTAGAAGAAGTAAGCACTGATTTAATAGAGTAATGGGGAAAGGAGAAGCATGTGATGGGAGCTGCGAGCAGAGCACAGCATCATTCTAAGAAATCTCTATCAAAGATACAGAACCTGCACCTAGTGTCTCAGGAGCATATCGCACACCCACTTCAAGGGCAGTTCAGCGAACAGTTGTTTCAAAAGTAAATCGTCGCAAGAGACAAAGTCATGAAAATTAAGGAAAGACTGGAGAAATGTTCAATCTGTAAGAATTTAAAGAAAATAAATCACTTCTAAATGTCATTTATGAACCCCTGTTTAATTTTTGTAATACACACACACACACACACACACACACACACACACACACACTAATGGGACCACTAGTAAAGACTGATAAGGTCCATTGTGTAGGGAGCAAACCATCGGTGTCCACTGCCTGGCTTTGGTTGTGATACGGTGGTCCTTTTGGAAACCCTGCTCCCCTTCTTTCAACAAGTACACACACACACACTCACTATAACTGAGGGTAGGGAGCATTAGGCACTTTTCTTGGCAATTAATTCCCTTACAGTTCTGGGGTTGGCCAAGAGTGTTCTTTGTTATAGCCTTACGACTTTCTCTATAATTTTAAAATCTTTGAAATTATTTCCAAATTAAAAAAAAATTTAAAAAATCACCAGTGCAACCTGTATGCTATCCCTATAATTTTCACATTCCCTTTTCTGATCACAGGCCAACTGTTCCCAGACAGCAAGGAGCAACCTGTGCTGGTTTTGTTAGAAGGATATCAAGGAAGAACAATGTGTCTTGATAGATATTTCCCCCTAGGTCAGTTTAAAGAGCAACTGGATAAAGTACGTGCATAAGCTGGTACGAAGTCTAAAGGCTCATGAGCTACTCTGCTTTAAGTGTACCAGTGAAATTTTGGCAATCTAGATAGAATTCCTATTTTCAAGGCAAGAGTCTTTCTGATCACATGCCTATATACCTTTAGCAAAAAGTTGAGGCACCATTGTTCCCTTTGAACCAGTAGGGGATAGTAAAGATGGAACATCACATTACCACAAAAAGAATTCACTGTTATAACTCTATTTATAAAGGTTTCTGAGGTGATTGACAACTTATATACATGATTCACAGAAGGTGATGACCATGGGCAACAGGACTAGAGATAAAAAATTTTCAAATCTTCCCCAACGAAAAACACATCTCATTGTATGGGAATTTTTACTAAGTTAGATAAAAAAGAAAAAAGTTTAGAAAAACAACTCAGAGGACCTGGAATTAGAGAGTGCTTTTATGCAGGATTCATGTGGTAGCCTCTAAGTAGGCTTGCATCAAGCCTATTTAAATTTGAATCCTAAGCCCTCCTTGTGGAAGTTTCAGATGGAACTACAGGAGAGGAAGAGTCTAGACTTTTGCATTTCTCTGCTCAGTGCTTGATTATGCCTGCATCTCCTAAAATCTTGAAACTCAGATAATTATCCAAATTCTTTTTGTTACTGAAGTAAGCATCTAACTAACTTCTAATAAAAAGCAATTGAAAGTCAACCTAAGCTTCCTTTCTAATAATATTTGTGTTTGCGCAATTGGATCCTGTGGATTTCTTCAGCTATATTGTAAACCTAGAGAGATAATTTCATGTCTCTAACAACTAATCCACACCTAAGTTTGAATATAAATATAGATTATTTCTAACACAATATACATAATACTTGGTATTTTTATATTTCTATATTTTTATTTTTTTAAATTTTAAGCCAGACGGTGGTGGTGCACGTCTTTAATCCCAGCACTTGGGAGGCAGAGGCAAGCAGATTTCTGAGTTCAAGGCCAGCCTGGTCTACAAACTGAGTTCCAGGACAGCCAGGGCTACACAGAGAAACCCAGTCTCGAAAAACCAAAAAAAAAAAAAAAAAAAAAAAAAAAAAAAAAAAAAAAAAATTAAAATATATTTATAAAATATATATTTAAAATATTTTCTATATTTTCCACTTTGCCATCAAAATTAAAATTGTTCAATATTTTATCATAAAGTGCATGAATAATGTTTTTAAATTATTACAGTATTATCTATATACTCATTCCAAAAACTCATCAATATTTTAATACCTTAATAGATTATCAGTAGAAACAAAAAGTTACTATATAGGATAAGGTCTTAGTGATATGAAAACATTATCCATCTGCTAAGTACCTTATGATTAAGCATCAACTAAACTATAAAGATGACACTGATTTAAACAGAAAGCTGCCAGTATATTCTAAAGTAAGAAAGGATTAATTGGCATAAGCTTGTGGCAGGCATTCTTGGTGTCCTGGCTTCCTACAGCAATGAAGTCTTTAAATGCTCAGCCATGCCACAAGCTCTGCCAATGAGAAAGAGACAAAAAACAAAACGTGGAGCTTCTGAGAAACCCTTTCAAAAACATGGCAGTGTTGTAAATTTGTGAAACCTCTCTGGAGACAGAATAGAGTAAGGGAAAGTAATGGGGACTTTAGAAGGGAATGACACCCTCACCAGCAGTCTGGTTGAGAGCTCTTGCCAGCTGCAAGTTAGAACGCTCACATATTTGCTTGTGGTCTTTCTGCTCTCCAGATTATACAGCTGCAGTTCTCTAGGATTCTAGCTGGAGTTCTCTTGTGGCTCCTGGTTTTACTGTATGCTATTCTAATCTGTCATAGGAGGGATTACACCTCCACCTTATGAACTCAGTTATTGGAAAGGGGCTAGGTGAGGGAAGGTTTCCTAAGAAATCAAGTGAGTAATGCATCCCCAAAGCTTCTAAAAGCCTATCTAGAGTCACATTAATTTGGACTCTTCTCTGAGAATCCCATCCCTGTACTCATAGATATGTCTTTTCATTTTTTTTATAAGCTTGGACATGTCCCACACATTCTTATCCTGAAATGATTTTCTGTGAGGAAGCCAAGGATCCTATTTTCTAGATTTCAGGTCCCTAAAAGATCATGAGAGCTTCTCTTCTGGCTATAGACAATGATGGAGTTCTGTGTCTGTACTTGGGGTTACCGACATCCCTGTCTCAACCCCCTCTCTTCTTTCTTCTGCTTCTTGAAATGTGACATGGTAAATATGGGCATAGTAGACATTTTGCAATGTTGCTAATCACACTGATGAAAAGAAAGAAATGCTGAAAATGGGAATCTGTGTTCCCTGGGGTTATTTTCCAGTGTGCCTTTCAAACTCTGTGTTGTTTTTTAATTGTTAGGAAATAAGTAACGTTTTTATCCTAGCAATCTCTCAGTTCCTTGGAGTTTATCTTATTTAAACTTACATGTCACCATAATTTATGGAACACAGACAATTTAATCATTAGGGCAATATCACCTAACCATAACAAACATTTTAACAAGGACTTTACTTCCAGTTCCATACTTCTGAGGTGCTGGGAAACAATAGCTCAATAAACAATAATCTATTATTAAAAAACAAACAATAGCTGAGGAGTACTCCATTGTGTAAATGTACCACATTTTTTGTATACGTTCCTTACTTGAGGGACATTTGGGTTGTTTCTAGCTTCTGGCTATTATAAATAAGGCTCCTATGAACATAGTGGAGCATGTGTCCTTGTTTCATGTTGGAGCATCTTCTGGATATATGAGCAGGAGTGGTATAACTTTGTCCTCAGGTAGTACTATGTCCAATATTCTGAGGGACCACCACACTGATTTCCAGAGTGGTTGTGCCAGCTTGCAATCCCACCAGCAATGGAGGAGTGTTCCTATTTCTCCACATCCTCACCAGCATCTACTGTCACCTGAGTTTTTGATCTTAGCCATTCTGACTGATGTGAGGTGGAATGTCAGGGTCATTTTGATTTGCATTTCCCTGATGACTAAGGATATTGAACATTTCTTTAGGTGCTTCTCATCCACTTGATAGTCTTCAGTGGAGAATTTCTTGTTTAGCTCCATACCCCATTTTTAATAATAGGGTTATTTGGTTCTGTGGAGTTTAGCTTCTTGAGTTATTTGTATATACTGGATAATGGATACAGAAAATGTGGTACACTTACAGAATTATTAAAAAATCAGCTATTAAGTACAATGAATTCATGAAATTCTTAGGCACATAGTTGGAACTAGAAAATAGCATCCTGAGTGAGGTAACCCAATCACAGAAAAATACACACGATATACACTCATTGATTAGTGGATATTAGCTCAGAAGCTCAGAATACCTAAGATACAATCCACAGACCACATGAAGCTCAAGAAGAAGAAGAGTATGGATACTTCAGTCCTTCTTAGAAGGGGGAACAAAATAACCATGGGAGGAAATACAGAGACAAAGTGAGGAGCGGAGACTGAAGGAAAGACTCTCTAGAGACTGCCTTACATGGGGATTCATCCCACATACAGTCACCAAACCCAGACACCATTGTGGATGCCAACAAGTGCTTGCTGACAGGAACCTGATATAGCTGCCTCCTGAGAGGCTCTGCCAGTGCCTGACAAATACAGAGGTGGATGCTCTTAGCCAACTATTGGACTGACCACACACTCCCCAATGGAGGAGTTTGAGAAAGAACTGAAGGAGCTGAAGGAGCTTGTAGTCCCATAGGAGGAACAATATGAACCAACCAGTACTCCCCAGAGCTCCCAGGGACTAAAACACCAGCCAAAGAGTACACATAGGGGAATCCATGGCTCCAGCTACATATGTAGGAGAGAATGGCCTTATTTGACATGACTGGGAGGAAAGTTGCTTGATCCTGACAAAGCTCAATGCCCCAGTGTAGGGGAATGTTTGGACAGGGAAGCAGGAGTGAATGGGTTGGTAAGCAGGTAGAAGGAGGATCAGATAAGGGATTTTCAGAGGGGAAACTAGGAAAGGGGAGAACATTTGAAATGTAAATAAAGAAAATAATTAATAAAAATACTATAAAAATACAAAAAAACAATAATCAATCAGGCTTCTATAATAGAAACTGTTTTTTTTTTTTCAGACAAATTGTTATATAGCCAAGAGAATGTCTACACAAAGAAACCAATGGACAATTATATTTCACAACTGAGCTTTCTGATGCCTCTGCCATGCAGGATCCACCATATATACATGAGGAAATATAATACTTAATTTATATTTGCTTTTTAAAGCTTTTCTGTGATTTTGACTTTCCAGTTCCCTTCAGTTTACTTTGAAGATACCAAAACAAAATATGTGCACACCACAGCCAAATCACAGTGTCTTTTGAGGAGTACAATATACTCATGAAACCAAAAGAACTGCAGGCATTCCCTTTGAGAATTCTGAACTGTAGTTTCAATCCAGGTCATACATACAAGTAAATAAAATATTAAAAGAAAAGCATAATTATTTTTCTGAACTTGTGGTTTAGAATGTGAAAGTATATTTCACTATGATGTTTGATAAAAACTTTCACTAACATTGACTAATAATTGTACAGGATGTATGAAGGTATCAGATGTACAGATCAATATTGATATACACAGTGTTTCTAGCATAGGGAAGGGCACAAATATGAGGTGTGTCTAGAAAACCACAGAAATAAGTATAAACTGGGCTAGCGGAGTCTTTGGTCTACGCTTTTTCTACTATGATTACACTTGTAACATCTCAGCTTCCGATTTTCACAGGCAATGAAAGATTTCAAGCAGGGTTTCAGAAATAGTATACTTTCAATGCCACTGTGTTGGAAATCTGAGAATAGCAATCTGCTCCTTAAATTGTGTATTATTATTTTTTAGATTGTCTATTGTATAATCCTTGTTTTCCTCTAACATGGAAAAGTGATAGAGATGTTTTCATGAACAATCACTGGTTTAACTTTGCATGTGGAGTCAGATATGTTACACTTATAAATAAGATCATACATACTAAGGGCATACATTGTTTAGTTTTCTGTCTACTTGATGCAACCTGTGGTAATTATGGAAGAAGTATCCTTAACTAAGAAAATGTTTCTATCAGGTTGATCTATAGACACATCTGCAGTGCATTTGCTTGATTAATGTTTGATATAGAAGGACCCAGAACACAATGGACAATGCCACCCCTGGGTCAATCTTTTCTAGGTTGTTTTAAAAAAGAGATGGAGGCAGCCATGGGGAGAAAAACATTAATCAGCATTCTTCTGTGGTCTCTGCTTCAGTTTCTGCTTCCATGTGCCTGAACTTCTCTCGGTGTTTGGAATAAGATAAAGAGTTGAACACTAAATAAACCATTCCCTCCTCAAGTTTCTATTGGCCATGGTCTTTATCACAGCAATGGAAAGCAGACTGAGACAGAATGTTTCTTTGTAAGATTTATCATGGACTACTCAGTAACATCAACTGCCTATATTTATGAGCCTACCACTGAATGACTGATTGCTGTCTATTTCAACTTTTAAAGTTACAATTTTTTTCTATTGTTCTAAAAAGAATCTGATATAAATTGGTATTAATTACCCACTACACAGGTACTATTTCAAGCTTTGCTATTAAAGGCTGTTTTATCTTGATATTTGTAAGATCTATGAATTGTATATTAAAATGTAAGGAAAGAAAATGAAATGAAACAAAAATGAAGTTCTCAAAATATATCTAAGGTAGAAAGAACCTTATAGGAAGGGTTCTTGATTGCAGACTTTGGAAACAAACAAAGCTACTTACATCCTCAGTGTGGTATTTTGTAGAGTTCATGAGTGTTATTATGACCACATTATAAGAAAAAATCCATTTGGAGGAGAGTAGAAGAGTTACTTATAATTTGTTCTGATTATAAATTTACACAGAGAAGTTGATCAAACAAAAAGAGGACAAATTTAAATTTTGAAGAAAGACCATGGGAACTGTAGAATCTTGAAGACTAATTAGGAAAATTACGCATGGTAAAGCCTGAAGTGACTGCAGAGTTTACAAGGTGTTTGAGAAAATGGTTTTCAGAGAAATTATTGTTTTATTTATATCTGCCTTTCCAGATGGTGACAACACATAAATTATTTGATAAAATAAGTACACATTTTAATGTTCAGACATGTTTGCATGTCCACAGAACAACCTCATACCCCAATGACACAATTCTTGCCCTATTTCATCACCTAACAGAGTTTTTGGATAAATGGCACACATGTATAATATGCAAATCATCTTATGCTTGTTATGAAACTATCTATAAATGTTGAATTTATTCACTCATATCCCTTAAAAACAAGAAAAAATTGTAGAGGTTACTAATAGAAGGCTTCCATCCATGTCCAGAATAGCTCTTAGCAAAATTTATCTGAACATAAAGACACAAGTATCAGGGCATAAGAAGACATTATTTTCTTCTAGATATGCGTAGTATCCACCAAAAGTGCTTTGTAAGAGCATCAGATAAAAGCATATAGAACAGTCTATGTGGAAATTAGGATTCCACAAATGATATCATCACAAATTCAACGTGAAAGAGAAAGATCAATAGTAACACAAACCAAAAAGTGAAAACACGTTAAAATGTTCCCTGTGGAAAAGACTTTACAATGTCTATGAAATGACAAATTGATTATATCAAAGGCAATGTTAACAGCGACCCATTTCCTTCTAGTGAAATCTCAAGCATACCATCTGAAAGCATTTGATGTCTAGAAAATGAACGTTATCACTGTCTTTTAAGGCAAACAACCAACATGGAGAACAATTCCCATATCCTTTGGTGTGTAGCTATGCATTGATATTATATTACACTTTATTTTTTCCTGGCCAAAGTGATGTCCCTGTGAAAACAGCATGTTGTGTGTTACACAGAGTAAGAAAAAGGCATCACTGAGATGGTTGTATAATCTGCACTCATCCCATAAGTGAACTAGGCAAAGGTCTGGTTAGCTAGCTGGTGTTCTTTCCTGTGCTCACTTTGGAAACCTGTACCAATCATGATAGAGTATACATTTTCCTGATTGGGTATCTATGAATGAAATTCTGAGGAACTGAGGAGAGGGTTAGGCTTTTGATCTAGACAGTCCTAGCACCTGAAGACCATTAGATGAAATTGCAATGGCTATTCATCTTCCTGGGTGATGCGATCTGCAGCCAGGAAAAAGAAAGGGCACTTAGCAGGACTTGGCAGTTTTGATTGATTATGAAAGAACACATTTTTCATTTAAGTTAAAATATGCATCCCCCTATGATTTTACAAATAATCAGAAAAAATATATATGTGAGGATTATATCTTCCTCAACCCTTTAAAAATAAAGGATAGACTAATAAAGATCTTCCCATAAGAGGTTATATTATAAACAGAAAAAATTATGAATAGATAACCTTACATACAAAAACAAACTTTACAGATAGGATTAATTATGTCTCTAGAAACAAAAAGCTTGTCTAAACCTCTGGGGTAGGGCAATGCATTCTAGCAATCCTATAGCAGGAGGAAGCACGTCAGAGACAGATCCATGTGGCAGCAGGTGCAAGTGTTAGAGAGATGTGCTATGAAGACAGAGGAAGAGACCAAGAGCTAAAGAAAGAAAGCAGCCTCCAAAAATCTGGCAAAAGAACGTTGTGGATCCTAGACACTCTAAAAGGAACCCAGCTCTCTTGGCTTCTTAATTTAATCCTCTATATGAAAAAAAAAAGAAAAGAAAACTCTGACCAAAAATAATCAGTATGACAACTGGATATATCAGCAGTGGGGATCTATTGAATAGATCATCATATAAATGTCACTGTTTTTTCCAAAAATAAGCTATATTCTATTTAAATGTAATAGTGTCTTTAGTAGGAGTTATTTTGAGGTTTAAGTAATTAGATTCCTTTTTGGTGTGTGTTTTTAAGATTTAATGACTACACATTAAAAGGACTTCACACATAGAGAAATCCTTTTAGGAATTCCATCAGGTTACAGGTGAAACCATTGTACTACAGAAGCACACAACGGGCACCCAGAAAATGGTCAGAAATGTGGTCATGTAAATTCTCAGTTGTCAGCCTGCTATGGCAGGTTATAGTCTCTCAAAAATTACATTCATTATAAAAAATGTGTTTTTAATTTTAATTAGAAATAATGACATATAAGCATACATGAAAATATTTAAGTTCTGCAACATCTCTAAATTATATAACAGATGAAGCAGAAAAAAATAGAAACTAGTTCACAACTTCTAATAGGATGATAACTATGTTATAATTATTTCAATAAGAGATTTGCCAAAAGATAGTCTACAATGTATTGCCACCAGCATTTTTTTCACTGTCCAGAGGTGTCAGTGGCAAGCAGTCTGTTTGCTAGTATTGGTTGTCCCTTCCCCAAAGTGTATGTGCTTGCTGCCTAATTGAAGTAGGTACTCTGTGTAATGAAGAGTGAATAGATGTCGATGGGGCACACCACCATCCTAGTTCTGTTTTCCCATGATAACAGTGATTCTGAGAGAGGCTGTTGATCCAGCCATGGTTCCTCCATGGGGACCTTGAAGAGCCTTGTTCTGGAGGGATCCGGCTGAGAACCTCTGAAAATGGTAGGCAAGTTAGGCTTCTGTGAGTCTCTGACATCTGAGGGCACTTCTCCTAAGCCTCTGAGATTTGGAGACTTTAGGATAATCCAGCAGGCAGTTTTCAAAGTGTGGTCTGAATAATTGTCTGGGGCTCCAGAGTCCCTTTGGAGGCTTCTGGGAAATCCTCCCTTTCCAAATACAGATCTACTTAAGCTTGGGTTCCCTTCAGTCAAAGCACAATATGACTAAATACTTTAAGCAAAAGCTGAAGCCTGGGTGTCTTCTATCAAAAAGATGTCAAAAGAACAGAACACATTATGCAGAGAAAACCACATAAATCATTTAGATGTTACTTGACTATTTCTACTTGACAAAATATGCTATATTTTATTAAAACAGCATATAATAATACATGGTGAATGGTCATTGTGGTTTAAAAGCACAAAAACAATACTATAAATTCTCTCGTTTTCGATTTCTTACACAGTCAGCACCATGAGAAAGCATTCTTGATCCAAGAGGCTTGTGATTCTCCAGACATGCCTGCTGACTGGGCCAGAAGTTGCTGTCTTGCCTACTTTTTTAGTTGTAACTTTCCACAGAAACAAAGAAGATACTAATAGGCAAACATAACCAGCAACTTCCTTTCTCCTAAGCTTTCCTGGGCAGCACCATGTGTGTTTTTTTCTCAGGTAAAGCTCTGCTTTTCCACCTTTGACTTTTTAATTCCTCCATTTTCCCTGTTTGTAACACATCTCAACACCACCCTTTTCAAATTTAAGATGAATTTAAATTGATCAAATTTTGAGACTAAAGTAAAATTTTTGGAACATTTCTGCTATACGAAATTCTATTTTTATTGGAAATTTTTACCTAATAATTAAGTATTAATACATATACAATACCTAGCCATACTGATTTGAGTCATAGAGTAGAAAATAGAAAAGTGATCTAGAATATGTGCTACAGATGCTGTCAACTAGTTCTCCCTTTAAGGCTGAGAAAGCAGTTGGGAGTTTGAGGCTGGCTGAAAGCCATCTGCTGTCACAGCTCTCTGGAGAGCCACTTGGTCCTCTGGCTGGCCGAAAGTCATTCTCTCTTCCAAAGTCTGCAATGCTGACAGCTATTTTCTATAGTTATACAGAATTTTCACAGCCTCACCTCAGCTACCAACCCCCAAGCATCAGTGGCTTGGTGCTACACTACCCATGCTTCTCACTCTGCACTGTAGGATACTTGTCCCTCATCACATTCTGTTGAATGAACTTCAGAGCAGGATATTAAAGTGAGATACAATAAGCAAAATCACTATGCAGGTTCACAGGGAGCATCAGCCTTATTTTCTTGCCAAAGGAAGGTTTCCTGGAGGAATAAGCTTTGAAGCTGGGGGATAAAGCCTGTGGCAGAACATC
Source organism: Mastomys coucha (assembly GCF_008632895.1). NCBI lineage: Eukaryota > Metazoa > Chordata > Mammalia > Rodentia > Muridae > Mastomys > Mastomys coucha. Next base: position 80,885,454 of record NW_022196912.1, on the reverse strand, counting down.
CAAGCAATAGTGCAAGGGAGGGAGCATTCCAAGACGCAGCCATAAACCAATGGCTTCACTGGGAGGAGGGAGCACAAGCTTTCTTTACCCAAGCTCCATCTCTTAGATTGTTTTCCTAACTACCGCAGAGAATATGCCAGAGCCATGCAGCACAATGACATGATTTTATATTTAAATTTGTTTGGAAACTTTTTCCCTTGTGCCATGATGTCATAATTTCTTTTCTAATTGCTTATCTGCATGCTTCTTGTTCCACATTCTCTCTTAAATCTGAGACATATGCTGACAAGCAGAGGATTCAGAATGACTCCTGGAAAAAGCCTCATGTCGAGGCTGTATTCAGTTTAGGAATAGTCCCCAAAGGGCCACATCTCAGGGGTATTAAATTAAAAAAAAAAATCTTTGTAGGAGAAAAGCAGCAGAGGTTGGTGTATTTTCAAGTACTAAAATGTCAGCAACATGGAGCTAACCTGAAGTAAAGGACAGGAGACTGTGTGAGAGAGATTACGCATGTTTGCATATGGAAACCAAGGATGAGATCAGATAATCTTTAGCAGCAGTTCACCTTGATTTTCTTGTTTCTGAGACTGGGCCATTCACTGAGACCTGAAGTTCCCTACTTAGATCTGGATGTTGGGTAAGGACTCCCAGATATCCAGCCTTCTTGTCACCTTCTCAGCCTGAGGGTTACCAGCATGCACTCCAACAGAAGACTTTAACATGGATGCTGGGGAACACACTAAGGTCCTTATGTTATATGACAAGAACTCTATCTATTGTATGTAATGAGGTATTTCAAGAATCAGTACAGGATATGTTGTAAAAACTAGAATAGAGAAACCATAGCCATCCATTTTACTTGATTGGTTTTACTCAAAAAGAAAGTGATCTTTTTCTAACCTTCATGACAGGAGGCAGTTTTCACAACAACTTGAAGCAAGATGCTAATTGACATTAAGTATTGCTTTCTGTGAGAACAATGAGATGTCAAAGATTTCTACCTCAGTGGTCACATTTTAAATAAACAAACCCACTGGTCCTTGATAAATATAATCTTGAGTTATAATACTAGAAAGAAAACTTAAAAAATCATACCTCAAAACGACAGTGGAAGAACTTGAAACTATAAATTTTCTAGAATAAATACTTGAAAAAAAGACAATGTTAACAGTACATCAGTGTGACTAGATAACTGACAGAAGTAGTTTCTCTGTGTGTGTGTGTGTGTGTGTGTGTACGTACATATATAAGAGGGAGGTTTGTCTCCTTCCACCATATTGGTTCTGGGGATTAACTCAGGTTACCAGGTTTGAGGGCAATCCCCTTTATTGGCTGAGCCATCTCACCATTTTGAGAGGAATAATTTAAAGACAGAAAGATGAATTCTAATTTTTTTTTCTGAGTGGTGGCTTCACAGCCTTAAGTCTATTATGGTAAAACATATTGCAGAAGGCATGGGAAAAAAGAATGTCAGAATTATCAGTCTTTCTCACCACATATTATTCTCAGTTTGTGGGAAGGTGCCACTCATATTTAGGTATAACCATCCTCACTCCATTGCTTAATGCTTTCTGGGAAAAGCCACAGAGGGGTTTACTAGCAGTGGCCTCAGTGCTTCTTATTCTGATCAAACTGGTAATGTAATTTAGCCAGCATAAATCCACCCATCATCTTTTTTGACCAAACATACCTTCTAAACTACTTAATCTCCAAATAAAGACACCATATTAGTTACTTTTCTGTTGCTTTTGATAAAACACCATGATAGGCAACTTACAGAGAAAAGAATTTATTTGGGCTTATAGTTCCATCATGATTGGAGCAGGTTACTGAGAACTCATATCTGTTACTGTAGACAACAAAGCAGAGAGAGCAAACTAGAAATCATGTGACGCCTTTTACTTCAAATTCTGCTCCCAGTGATGTACTTCCTCCATCAAGATTGTACCACTTAACCCTCCCCAAACACCAGCACCAACTGAGGACAAGAATTCCAATACCACAGCCTGTGGCTATTATAAATAAGGCTGCTATCAACATAGTGGAGCATGTGTCCTTATTTCATGTTGGAGCATCTTCTGGGTATATGACTAGGAGTGGTATAACTTGGTCCTCAGGTAGTAAGTACTATGTCCAATATTCTGAGGGACCACCAAACTGATTTCCAGAGTGGTTGTGCCAGCTTGCAATCCCACCAGCAATAGAAGAGTCTTCTCTTTCTCCACTACCTTGACAGCATCTAGTGTCATATGAGTTTTTGATCTTAGCCATTCTGACCGATGTGAGGTAGAATCTCAGGGTTTTTTTGATTTACATTTCCCTGATAATTAAGGATGTTGAACATTTCTTTAGGTGTTTCCCAGCCATTCAGTATTCCTCAGTTGAGAATTCTGTTTAGCTCTGTACTCCATCTTTAAATAGGATTCTCTGGAGTCTTAACTTCTTGAATTCTTTGTACATATTGGATATTAGCCCTCTATTGGATGTAGGGTTGGTAAAGATGTTTTTCTAAGCTGTTGGTTGTCGTTTTGTCCCATTGACAGTGTCCTTTGCCTTACAGAAGCTTTGCAATTTTATGAGGTCCCATTCGTCAATTCTTGATATTAGAGCACAAGCTATTGATCTTCTGTTCAGGCAATTTTCCCCTGTGCCCATGTGCTCAAGGCTCTTCCCCACTTTCATTTCTATTAGTCTCAGTATATCTGGTTTTATGTGGAGGTCCTTGACCCACTTGGACTTGAGCTTTGTACAAGGAGATGAGAGTGGATCAATTTGCATTCTTCTACATGCTAACTGTCTGTGGTACATTTACACAATGGAGTACTACTCAGCTATTAAAAATGATGAATTCATGAAGTTCTTATGCAAATGGATGGAACTAGAAATATCTTCCTGAGTGAGGTAACCCAATCGCAAAAGAACACGCAGGGTATGTATGTACTCACTGATAAGAGGATATTAGCCTAGAAGTTTGGAATACCTAAGATACAATTCACAGACCACATGAAGCTCAAGAAGAAAGAAGACCACAGTGTGGATACTATGGTCCTTCTTAGAAAGAGGATCAAAATACCCATGGGAGGAGATACAGATGTAAAGTTTGGAGCAGAAACTGAAGAAAAGGCCATCCAGTGACTTTCCCACCTAGGGATCCATCCCATACAGTTACCAAACCCAGACACTATTGTGGATGCTAGAAAGTGCTTGCTGACAGGAGCCTGATACAGCTATCTCCTGAGAGGCTCCGTCAGTGCCTGACAAATACAGAAGGGGATACTCAGAGCCATCCACTGAACTGAGCACAGGGTCCCCAATGAAGGAGCTAGAGAAAGGACCCAAGGAGCTGAAGGGGTTTGCAGACCCATAGGAGGAACAACAATATGAACCAACCAGTACCCTCAGAGCTCCCAGGGACAAAATCACCAACCAAAGAGTACACATGGTGGGACCCATGACTCCAGCCATGTATGTAGCCGAGGATGACCTTGTCTGTCATCAATGGGAGGAGAGGCCCTTGTTCTTGGTAAGGCTCGATGCCCCAGTGTAGGGGAATCCCAGGACAGGGGAGCAGAAGCATGTGGGTTAGTGAGTAGGGGGAGGGAGGATGGAATGGGGGAATTTTGGAGGGGAAATAAAATTTGAAATGTAAATAAAGAAAATATCTAATAAAAAAGGAAATGATGGCAAAATAAAACCAAAGAAACAAACAAACAAAAAATACTGTAGCCAATGAGAGTAGGTCTCATCCAAACCACCAAAGCACCAAGAAACTCATTTTACCTAGCAATGTATAATTGTTTTGGTCCTACCTTATACTAATTTCTTCTCCAGCATCTCAATAATTCTAAAATTCCTCAAAAGTTAAAATATAAACTCTCTTTGACACACAAAGCAAGTGTGACCCTTCTGTAACATAATTAATAAAAATCAAGTTATATATTTATAAAATTAAGTGGTACAGAGTAAATATTTCTTTCCAAAATTCCAGGATAGGAACTTAAATGTGCACTTTGGATGCTACCAATGCAAACTTAAAGCCCTACAGGGATGACGTTGAACATTGTTACTCCATCTCCAACACCAGGGTCACTTAATGCCATGGCTTCCAAGGCATAGGACATCTCATCCCTATGGCCTTTCCACTTGTAGCACACATGGCTTCTCTTACATATGATTCTGTCCTCCGTTTGAACCTTTCCTCAGCAGAAAAGATGTTCTTGGAATCTAGTTTCCTATGGTCTCCTGAATATTTTCATATGCACCTTAAAAGATTCACACATTACTTCAAAGATATTCGTCAAGGACTCTGACTGTAATACATACTGCCTGGCTTTATATACTCTCTTCTGAAATCTGGGTGGATGCATTTTTTACTCTAACTCTTAAATTTGATATGCCTGCAAAGCCAACATCACTTGGCTGATGTTAACATCTGCTAAAACTCAAACTGGAGCCTGGTCCATTTAAATCAAGGCTTCAGTCACCACTGAGTTCCTGGATATCTGGACACAGGATAACACTTCCCTAGATAGTCCTGTATGAGTACAGTATCTCAGATCTCTCTTCTGAAAGCAAAGCCTTTCACTTGAGTTAAAACCTTTATACTATTGCTTGTGATAGGTAGGGTCTGGCTAATTAATTAGGTACCTTCAAGTTATCTTTCCTAGTGTCTACATTTATTATTCATAATATCTTTCATACCTATATATTTTATGCCACTATGTTTTGTGTACTTCTTTCTGGGAAAACTGCAAATTTTTCAAATCATTCAATTCTAATTTTGGCTCACAGTTATCTGCCTAAAATTATCCATTAAGAGCCATAAATGGAACACAAAGGACTGAATGGGGGTGGTTGAGGGGAGGAGATTTTAGAGGAGAGAATTTGGGTAAAACATACAATGCAAGACCTTTTGAAAAGGTTATAGAAAAACCTTCTACACACACACATACACACACACACACACACACACACACACACACACACAAACACACACACACAAACACCACACAAACAGAAGCACACAGAGAGAAAAAGCTATAATGAAATTATTGTATAATACATTGAAAATTGAAAATTGCCCCCACTAGATATGACCACCTAAAAAATAGAAAACTAAACATCAGAAATGGGTTACTTCTTTGGAGCTGCAGGCCAATGAGGTCCCATAGATTCCAAAAACGTTGTGGTCTTTCCAATGCTATTGCTTGTGCTCTGTAATTTGTTGGGAAGACCCTATTGCTAAAGATCAGATATTTGAGTAAAGATAGTACTGACCTAGAAGCTTCATCTCTACTATCTAGCTTTTGTATTTCTGGAAGATGTTACATACACTAATAAAGGAGAAAAATAGTAATTAGTCTTAGACTGTTGTGAATCCTGTGAACTACAATGATTAATGGCCCAGTAAGACATGCCTACTGGTGTGTCATAGATATCACAGAAACAACCAGACACTTCCTAAGTTGTTTAAGTCCTTATCCACAAGCTGAAACCAATATCTGGTACCATTATCAGGCCAGGACAATGTGGTAGATTCTTTATCTTAGGGAAGAACCGACTATTATTATTCTGCTAAATGGACAAGTTACTAAACAATTTCCTAATGATTTTTTCTTATATTCATAGATTAAAACATATCCCCAATGTTCATCTGCTAAACTTTTATTTGCAGAAGATGATGATTAACATACAGAACCAGGACTGGACATGTTTCAAAGAATAAGACAGTGCAGTATGCTCATCCAGAAGAGGAACATATATATTTTAGCCTCCTTTCAAAGTTCAAAGATCATTGTGAGAAAGGATGTGGAAAAAGCATAAAACCCTGCTTCAATGCATAGATTAAAGGAATTATTGGCTTCTGGACACACAAGAGAGAAGCAGCACTTATGAATGCACAGTGGCTGTAATGTATACACAAGATCTGTGAAACAGCACTTATGAATGCACAGTGGCTGTGGATGTATATACAAGATCTGTGCATGTTCAACCCAGACTGAATTCCAGCATGTAGATGAAAGTTTAACACAAAATTCCTCCCCTAGCTGAGGAACAAACAATGGGCAATTATTAACTTCTGGAAGTGAAAGAGTCAGGTTTTGTATAAGTCTAGTTCCTGACAAGTTAACCAGGTTCCAGTAGAAGGCTACAAGAGTATTTGGACATCGCAAATTGGACTTGATAGGATCAAATAAAGGGCAAGAGTGTGGTTACTTGGGAAGGCCCTTGGATCTGGGAGGATTTAGAGTGATGGGAAGTGAATATGTTCAAAACACTTGTGTTGAATTCTCAAAGAACTAATAAAATATATACTATAAAAAACCCTCATACTGTAGACTGAATGTTGGGCTGCTTTGAAATTTTTCTCTGTAAAATTACTGACATGTTACATTCTCAACATCTGACAGGGTTTTAGGGAATGAACAAAGTATAAACAAATGGGTGCTTTTGTTGTTTGTTTTGTTGCTTTTCATGCAAAGCTATACAAGTGATCTCTAGATGCTAAGAGTATTCACTACTATCTGACTTTTTGTAATTATAGTTTTTACTGTTCTAATTCCTGTTGGTATCCCAATATTCTGAGTTCCAGAAGAATTGTCCATTAAGCTGTTCTATGGTTTGGCTAACTCACATCTCCAAGTTCTTCTATGTTACTTTAATAAATTGATTTCAAAGGATTAGCCTTTTTATGATGGTTAGTTACAACAATGTCCCTATTCCTCTGGCATTGGTTTCCTGTTAGGTTTTTCATCACTGAAACTGAGTATCTAACAGGAATGATTTTAAAAGATCATCTATTTATTCTGATTATGGATGTCAGGGGTGTCAATCCACCATGGCTGATGTATTTGTGGTAAGTCAGCTGAAATCCCAGAGGGCAAGAAGCAATGAGAGAATGCCTGTTAATACAGCTTTCTCCCTTTACCTTTTAGTGCATCCAGACTTTCATCCTGTAGGATGCAGCTACCTGTCAGCAGAGCTGTCTCCTCTCTTTAGTTGATTATCTATGGAAATCTCTTCAAAGATATACCTAGAGTATGCCTCAGATATTGCAAAGACTTCTAAATTAATCAAGTTGATAATAGTCATCAACCATCACAAACAGTTTGGACCTAGATTTAGGAGGAAGCCTGTCTATTACATAGTTAAGACAAGAGGGTTGTTTAAATTTTATTATTAATATTTACATGAAATGTGAAAGTATATATTTTCAAAGCACTTTTTTTATAGGAAATGTGTTTGTTTGAAGAAGAGTCTCACCATATAGCTGGGGCTGGTCTGGAACTCACTTTTTATACCAGGCTGGCCTTGAATTCACAGGGATCCACCAGCCTTTGCCTCTAGAGTACTTGGTTTAAAGTTATATACCTATATATCTTGATCTTTGGAAGTAAAAAAATAATGGTGATGAAATATATTTTTAAAAAGTCAGTGTACAGTACTCTAAAATAGATCTCTCTTCTGGCTAATCAAAGGGGAATTTTAATACAGAATTTTGGCGTTGTTTTCTATCATTATTGTCTGAGACTTTCTTATATAAATGATATCAAATTGATGCTAAAATTTAATTCATAGATATGAATATACATACATTATTGTCCCACAATAATTTTATTTTGAGAATAGTACATGGATATTTTCTAGAATTTTATATTGTAAATTTACATAATTTAAATTTATATATATTTAAATTCACATAGAATTTATATTTCTAGGATTTCATATATTTCTTTTTCTTGCACTAAAAGAAATCTTATATGCAACTGATTGTTACAGTCTAACTTCCTTTGCAGTGAGGTAGTTATCACAGTTACTAGTACTGTGTTTCTTCAACTTTGCTGAGAAAATTATATTGCAAGCATAATAGGCAAGAATGAAGTGCTATAGTGCTAGGTAGTCAAATAAATACCACAATATTTAAAGATGTTATATAAAAATGTATTTTTGGTTACAATTTTAATATAAATTACTGATTTGTTAAAAAATGGTATAAATAAACCCATTAATAAAGGCTTAATGAATGTCTACATATTTAGAATTTACTTAATTATTAGAAATTTTGGTGTAAAAATATTAGAATTTACTTAAATATTAATTCAATCTTCAACAATTATAGTTTAATAAAATCTGGGGCCTTTGTTTTTGTTGTTGGTTTATTGTTTATTTATTTTTGAGACAGGGTTTCCAGGCTGTTGCTGCACTTAAAAATCTCATAGTTCAGCCTTACAAATACTGAGATTAAAAGAATTTACAACACACAGCACACTCAGCTTTCAAAAGATTCTGCATGCCATTATTTAAGTGAACTACAGGGACTAAAAATATGGTAGCCTTTGTAATTAGTCTTCTCAAGGTTTTTCGAATTTTTTCTATGTTTTAAATATGTTCAATGTTAAAGCATTCATTCTGATGTTTGGTAGGGCTTGACTCTTATAACGTTGAGCTGGGATAAAAAGCAGCAGGAAAACATAACCTTTCTTCCATAAAACAACAATAAAAACAAACAAACAAAAACAAACAAAGAAACAAACAGACAAAAACCAAAACCACTGCCAAATCCAAGTAGGTAAGAAGCATTGCAGTGCAGTGACAGCCCGACTCTTTGGGCTGCCTGGACCTTCTATCAGTCATAGATCAAATGTGGTAATCCATGGCTAATTCACCTCTCGTTTCTACCCACTCTTGTTATAAAACTTCTGTAGCCACACTAAACCAGTGAAATCTTGATAGAGCAGTCAGAGATTTGTAAATCGAATTTAATTAATCCCTCTTTGCCAAAATGGAGTAGGGCTAAACTTTGTTCACAGCCTTTCAATTGCTCTTCTCAAACCTTCAAGGTTTGTGGAGCCCTAGGTTGCTGATAGCTTCATAGGAGACCAAAAAGCTCTCACCACACCCGTAGAGCATACAACTTCATATCCTCACGGTCTATCACATCTTAAATTGAAATCCCATTTCTTCCAAGAATGCAAAGTACTGATTGTTATTAAACATCAGTATCCCCAGTTTAGAAATCATGCAGCTACTGTTTTTAAAAACACACATTGCATGAAATCCATAATAATCATTCTGTGTACGTCAAAAGTGCACAGATTCATATGACATCATCACATTTGTCTCTAAAAGTGGCCTGGTAAACATTGGCAAGTAAAATGCTCAGTGCTCATTTCCTTCTCCAGGGCAGAGGCAGGCATGCTTAACCACAACTCACGTAAAAGTCTGCCCGCCAATTCCTCCTTCATAACTGATAAGTAAACATCACTGGAGAGTTTGTTTTGGATTTATCTGCATTGACCAAGCTCTTATCCTCTGAATGAGCAAACACTGAGATGAATTTTGAGTATTTTTTTTATCCTCATCCCAATATATAGTCTGATATAAGGAGCTTTCTCCAAACAGTTTATAGCACAGGATTTTTTCTCAATTAGGGGCTAAAGAAGTAGAAATTGTTCACATTTATGTAAGTGATCTGAAATGGACTACTGCTAAGCTAATTGATCTGAAAGTGCTTTTCCTGATCAATACTTTCTGCAGAAAGTATGCAATCATTGAGGCCTCTACAGAAAAAGAAAATGCCAAGAATAATTTTAAGATGCTTTTAGTTTGAACATAGTTTGCTATTAACAGAGTTTTTCAACAAATATGTCCATTACTTTTCCTTGATTTTTACAATATATGACAGTACTGAAATTATTGATTCTAATCTTTTTTCAGTTGAGAAGGTCATTTCTGAATACTAGATTAAATATTCTGCACTTTAAATTTAAACTGGTATTCATAAATGACTCCACGAGAAATCTCTTGTGGAAAGACATGTGTGAACATGCATGAGTGGATGTGGAAGTATGTGTATACATAGCAGTATGTATGTGTGCACATATATACCAGAAGGCTACCCCTCAGGTGCTATGATTAGCAGAGTTGAGTGGTTGTGTCATCAGTATTTTTGTTGTTATTTTGTCAAAGTTTCATACAGACTTGGCTGGCATGGAACTTACTTGGTAGTCTATGCTGGCTCCAAACTTCTTTTTCCCATTTCAACCTTGTGAGTACTGGAACAACAAGCGTATATGCCTTACCAGGCAATATATTTTATAAATTCTTCCCATACCCAAATTGTGTGATGTAAACCATAATGGCATTTTTTAGGAAACATTTCTACTACTCAATATAAAAATTTGGAGTTTCAGTTCCACAGGAAATAAAGATGTGGTATTTTGACATTTAAGCATAGATATTACATATAGATGCCAGATGTGTTTATTATGCTGAGTACAACATGAAAACAATTACTATTGATTAAACAATTTTTAAACAATCACTATGTAGGTTAAAACAAATATGAGTCTCATTTTAACACAATTATTACTGATGAAGGAAAACAAAAGAAGTTATAAATTTATATATTGTTTAAGTTATATCTTCATTAAGTAATTAGATAAAACTTCAAAATATTTTGAAATCAGAAAGAATTCAACTTACATGGCAAAGCCATTGCCTTAAACAAAAGTAGATTATTAATATGTTAATAAACTTTATTATATTAACACATACATATGTTAAGTTTTCTATTTAAGCCTATGTACAACCAGATTAAATTTGATATAGATTAATTAAATTTCCAACATTATGAAGAAATGTAAACATGGGAATAGGAAACAAAGCACTCATGATAATTCAGAGGCAACAAGGAGAACTCCAGGAAATAAAGTTAAATTAATTTTCTGAGTCTGAATTTATAAATTTAGGAAAACAACATCCATAATATGAAAAGGTGAAGGCCTTATTTTCATACTGTAAAGCCTTCTATATTCAATCCATAGGTTTAATTGGTTTAGTGCCATAATTCCAGCAGTATATAGTGTGTGAACACAGGAAGTGAAATGTAATTTTCACAGTACATCAAAAGTTTCACTCAGAATAAAAATATCCTGTTTTCATTTTGGAAATATGTTGATAGTCAGATTCAAGTGAGAACTGTGTATTTCAAGAACCTACTATGAAAGCTGTCATTATATTGATTCTGATATATATATATATATATATATATATATCCAATATTTAATTGGATATATATATATATATATCCAATTAAAACAATAGGTTGGGGCTGGGGATGGAAGTTATAGTGTCAAAGAGAGAGGGCAGAGCCCAGCATGAGTTTCAGGGGAATGTGGTGTGGGAACACCCAGGAGTTGTGTTTTCAATTAAAGCTTAAGTTTTTACTACTTCATCCTACAACCACTTTAGAAACATTCTGCGGTGATGGTAGTCCTTGGAAAGTGAAGAAATTACAGAAGACAGATGAGCTTCACAAATATAATTACTTTTGAGTGGGAAGGAACTGAAACAAAAGGAACAAGGACAAATTTAAGTCTATTCCCAGCCTCATACTCCCTTAAGAGCTCCACACTTCCTAGTTTACCTTGGGTGATCTAGGTGGCTTCAAGGCTTTCCCCTAGTCAGTCAACTCACACATTCTAAGAATTCTAAGAATCCTCATTTTGCAATAACATGTCAATATGACTTTTAAATACTTATTGTCACCTGGAATTGTAACATAAACTACTTACAGCCTAGAATCAGATAGCATAAGTTGCTATGAGATTTATGGCACAAATAAGAAGATGTGAGCAAAACGTAACAAAAAGATGTCTGTTAAGTTTTAGTCCCTTTTCCTTTAGCTACACTGAATTTTGTCAAAATTAAATATATACATATATATATATGTATATATATGTAATCATATATACATATATATATATATATATATATATATATATATATATATATATATATATATGTAATCAGTTCCTAAATAAGAGTATAAATTCTTTTCATTAGGAGTTTAAAACTGGTGCTCTAAAAGTTAATTTTCTCCCCGAGTTGTGAGAAAGTTTCTCATTATCCCGATAATAAGGTTCCATATAAAATGGTTTCCTTTTAAGATAGCTCATGCCAAGGTAACAGGAGCGAAGTATTGTCCCACATTCATCAGTGGCCCGCAGTTTATATTGTAAAGGAGGTAGTATCCAGCAAAACCAACGAGTCAAAGAGGAGACAAAATAAGAACTGTGTGACATCTAGTGGCAACTCTGGCAACAGCTGAGAGTCCTAATCATGTTTCAGCAGGTTATCCTGTTTGCAATGCTATTTATCACCAGCAATTTGGGGCTACTTATTTCAGGTTTTTGTTTGTTTGTTTGTTTTTGTTTTTTTTTAAGTAAATGCTTAAGTCATATGCATAATAGGAATTAAGCTGTGTTTTATATAAAAAACTATGGTCATACGACAACTGATCATCATCTCCATAGCATGCTGTTTTCTTTGTGGCCAATCTTAATAAATGTATTTCTTCTGAAAAGACATCACAGGATCATCAGGTTTCCCAAATTGTAAAATGAGTTTTCTTACTTTTGAATAGATTGAAATTTATGTCTAAAGTATGTATTAATATTAAACCTCCCATTTCATTTCAGCTACTTCATTTTAGCAAATAAAGAAGAGCCACTATAGAACATAGGACTCATCCTGTAATCCTAGCACACAGAAGGCTAAGGCAGTATGATTGCAATGAATTTGAAGTCAGCCTGCACTTTATGGTGAGTTTGAAACTAGCCTCGAATAAAAAAGGAAACAAAATCTGTTGAGGGTGGGGTGGCAGGCATGGGGAGGGAGGAGGCAACAGGGGTTTGTTTTTGTTGTTTTGGTTTGTTTCTTTGTTTTTTGGAGGGGAAACTGGGAATGGAGAAATTTACATGTAAATAAAGAAAATATCTCATAAAAAAAATAAACACCAAATAAAAAGGAAACAAAAGTGACACTCTAATTCAAAAAGGGAAAAAAGAGTAACAACAACAAAAAGAAAAACAGAAAAATTAAAGATCATATATTCCTTGTTATTTAAAGCAAAATTAGTTTAAAATGCTGACAGGTATTTTTAAAATTAAAAAAAAACTATACTTAATCGAGTCTGCTAGACTATGTCTTATTATTTATAGATTATTAACAAACCAGTCGACATATTTATGCAAGATCCATAAAATTTAAGGGAAGAATATTAAAAATTTATATAAACAGGTAGTGTTTCCTTATAGTGAGAGTAAAATGTACTAGAACAGGCCGGTAAACTGTTCACCTCTACTATTTATTTAATCCTTAAAGACATTGTATCTGAAATTTTAGATGAGCTGAAAACATTGAAAATAAGATCTCCACCATGGATCATGTTACATATGAATGCATACATGCACATAACTCAGAATAGAGTCACTTTTCTATGTCACTGCTAGGAAATGCTGAACAATCTGCGGTGTCTCCAATTCGTGGTCATTATGATATATAGGGATTAAATAGGTGAAAATCTAGGTTCATTCAATCATCTATCCACTTCTCACTCAGCAATATTAATCAAATGCTTAGCATGTCTCAATAATGCTGTGGAAACGTGGCTATTTTAAACATCACACTGTTTTATGTCTAGAAAGGCCACTGACAAGTGATGCAAGTTTTCTCAGAGCGGTCTTCACACTGCTCAGCAGATAGTCTAAGAAGAATTCCAAAAATGGTACCTGACTTAAAAAAAAAAAACTCTCTTATTTTTCTGAGTCTTCTGTGCAATCTTTATCCATAGTCACCCAACTTTAGGTATCTAGGCAATATTTTTTCCATTAGAATCTTGATTAATGGAGATTTTCTATAAGAAAATAGAGATGTTAAATTCAGGTCAATCAGTAGGAATGTACTGGTACTGACAAAGATTAAAAACAGTCAATAATTGTATAATCAGGCTTTTTGGACAAGTTGATGATATAATTTTCTTTCTTTGACATTAAGCTTCATTGTATATATATATATGTATGTATATATATGTATATATATATATATATAAAAAAAACAATGTGCTACAAGATTACATATGGACGTAAAATACTTACCATAATGAAAATCCTTTATATGGCACCCATTCAACAACTAATTAGATCCTGGATGGAAGTTGTTCCTCTCAACTTGCTAAATATGCTTCCCTACTTGGGCAGAGAATTCTAGTTAACAACTCTATTTATAGCCCATAGGAAGTGTTCCGAGGCTGCATCAGCTTGCTCCACAGTCTCTGTGATTCTGAGGATAAATCACTATGAGTAAAGACATACAATCTAAAATGATCTATCACAACTGAAAATCAATACATCAAGAACATAAAAGAGTCTAGGATAATTCACTTGCCAAGCCATAAATTAGGCATGCATATCAATGCCACATGGGATGCAATACCTCATAAAAATAAGCTTAAAATTCTTAAAATATATGATTAATGAAACTACCACAGCTTGAAATATATATATTATACTGCTTACACTAACCAATATATTATACTCAGAGTTTTATGCTTCTGAGAAATGGCATTTACATACACAGTATCAACAGTGATGATAAATCAGAATTTCTTGCTCCAAAGTCCAATTCTTTGGGTAGTGATTCATGTTTCACTTTTTAAAATGGTGATTTACACTAATGTATTTCTCATAAAATATTTAATACTTCTTACAATTATTGCCAAAACTATGTTCTGGCCACTTCTATCAGGGTGCCCATAGAAACTCTTCCCAAAGCAATCATAAATTTTTGAACTTTGATATTTTACAATAAAGTGACAATATTTTATACTCTGAAAATTCTTGTGCCACAAACCCCAAGCCTCCTTCTCAGCCTACCCATCTGCTGCAGATATCCACAGCTCATAATGTATGGGGTGTTGCAAATTCACTGGCTTAATGTGGTCTGGGATGGGTTCCACTGACAGTCTGTGCTGCCTGCTGTTTTCCAAAATGTAACCCAAAACATGTTTTGAAGGAATTCTTATTATTAGAGAGCACTGGCAACACTGAGCTTCATCTGAGGATGAACTTCAACCTTGTAGAAATAAGCTTCCCACAGCATGGAGTGCTAATCTAAAGAATCGTCACTATGGAGCAGAGACTGAAGGAAGGGTAAGTCAGCCTAAATATAGCTATCTCCTGAGAGGCTCTGAC
>NW_022196912.1:80848343-80869939 GCF_008632895.1 Mastomys coucha | reverse complement strand
AAAAAAAAAAAAAAAAAAAAAAAGAATCGTCACACCAGAACATCACCTGCTTAAGACCCAGTCATGCCCTGCCCTGGTTTACTATGATAAGAAGATACCATACTCTTTAAGTTCCCATTGTCTGCTTCATAGTCAAGCTCCTTGTCCCCACTGCCACTTTGGAAGAGGGTCTTACTGATTTTGACTGACTAAACTTTAATCAGCCTTTTCAGTTTTTTCCTTGGTCTCTAGAGTGTGGCCTATATTTGAGTTTAAACAAGCATTTTAATGTTGACTGACCTGTTCTTAATGACCTTGATTGGAATCAACTACTTCAAAAAATATTTTTCTCAAGTATCTGATCAAGCAACTTCCACCAGTACCATCCAACACTGGTTATATGCAGCCTTGTTCATTTCCCCTTAGGAAAGAGACCCCATCCCTGCCTTGTCGACCTTTCCATAGGACTGGCCTCCCCTGTAACAATAGTTTCCTTCTTATTTTGTAATCGTCTTTTAAAATATCTTTTATTACCAATCCTGAGAATTTTTAACCAATACTATCAAAAAAAAAATGGAGATTCAGCTAATGCTGTTGAGTCCTTAAACTCTCTGTAAGCTCTAATGAATACATGAAGACATTGCAAACAAATAATTTCTCTTTACTCTTGAGAATTGTATGCATGTTTACAATAAAATATGATCAAACCTATCTCTATTTCCCCTCTCTAATTTCCCCATAAACAATGCATTTTAAATAGCAATTTTATAAGAGATTCCTCAGTTATCACAAAGTCCATTCTTCCCATGCATAATTTGATAAATTTTTGTATAATCAGGAATTTTATAAGTATAAATTTATTTTAAAAAAGAAATTAACAAAATGATGAGATAATCTTTCATTTGCCTTTTAAAATTTTATATGGAAAAATGTATGGAGTAAAGATGGCGAGGACTCCATGACAAGGTAAGCATAAAGAGGTGAGTGCCAGTGCTTAGGGTTTGCCTAAAACTGTGCATGGTATTGAATGCATGTCTATAATGATGATGCTCCTAAGGTAAGATGGAAGATGAAGACAACAGGGACTGCAGACGCTGGCATCTGTATTAGTGAACAGGATATTCCATCTCAAGCAAGGTTGAAAGCAAGTACCAGAATCAGAAATCATGTTCTGACCTATACACATGGTATGACACAAATTTGCTCACAATCACACACATTAATATGGACACACACACATACACACAAACACACACACACACACACACGCTTCCATGAGCACACAACAAAAACATACAAATAAATGTCTTTCTTTCCACTTTTTCTTTCCTTTTTGATGCCTAATCATTTTATTTAAAAATTTCATATTTGGATCTTTTCCCTTCCTCAAACTTCTTTCAGATCCTCTCTATCTTCCTACTCACCCACTTCATTTTCTTTCTCCCTCTGTATCTCTAAAAAATGAAATAAAGCATCATAAACAACATATTTTATTTTATTTTATTAGATGTTTTCTTTATTTACATGTCATATACTATCTCTTTTCACAAGCTCTCCTCCAAAAAAAGAAAAATAAAATAAAATATAACAAAAACAAAACCAAACCCCTGTTCCTCCCCCCTCACCCTGCTCACCACCCCACCCTCTCCTGCTTACTGGCCCTGGCATTCCCCTACACTGGGTCATAGAACCTTCACAGGGCCAAGGACCTCTCCTCCCATTGATGACCAACTTGGCTGTCCTCTGCCATACATATGCTGCTGGAGCCATTAGTCCCACCATGTGTACTCTTTGGTTGGTGGTTTAGTCCCTGGGAGCTCTTAGGAAATCAGTTTGGCAGTTCCTCCAGAAATTGGACATAGCACTACCAGAGGACCCAGCTATACTACTCCTGGGCGTATACCAGGAAGATGCTCCAACATGTCATAAGGACACATGCTCCACCATGTTCATAGCAGCCTTATTTATAATAGCCAGAAACTGGAAACAACCCAGATGCCCCTCAACAGAGGAATGGATACAGAAAATGTGGTACAGCTACACAATGGAGTACTACTCAGCTATTAAAAACAACAAATTTATGAAATACTTGGGGAAATGGATGGATCTGGAGAATATCATCCTGAGTGAGGTAACCCAATCACAAAAGAGCACACATGGTATGAATTCTCTGATAAATGGATATTAGCCCAGAAGATCAGAATACACAAAGTACAATCCACAAACCACTAGAAACTCAAGAAGAAAGAAGACCAAAGTGTGGATACTTCGTTCCTTCTTAGAAGGGGGAACAAAATACCCATGGAAGAAGTTGTAGAGTCTAACTATAGAGCAGAGACTGAAGGAAGGACAATCCAGAGACTGCTCCACCTGGGAATCCTTCCCATATTCAATCATCAAATCCAGACACTATTGTGGATGCCAGTAACTGCTGGCTGACAGGAGCCTGTTATAGCTGTCTCCTGAGAGACTCTGCCAGTACCCTACTAATACAGAAGTAGAAGCTCACAGCCATCCATTGGATTGAGTACAGAGTCCCCAGTGAAAGAGCTAGAGAAAGGACCCAAGGAGCTGAAGGGCTTGCAGCCCCTCAGGACAAACAACAATATGAACTACCTAGTACCCTCAGAGCTCCCAGGGACTAAACCATAAACAACAATTTAAAAAAAAACAAGCAAAAAAATAATTCAACAAGGACAACAACAAAAGGCTCAAACAATTCAAATGCTACCTTCCCACACACTTCCAAAATCCCATGGGAGTAATTTTGGGTAGTTTGCTAATTCTGGAATTGTGCCTTGTCTTGAAATGCAGTTTAACCATCTAGTGCCTCTCACAGAAAAAAAAATGCAATTAGCTTCTTGGTTATGGGTAGAAGACTGCGTCCTCTTTCTTCTCTCAATGCTGGGATTCCATCTGGCTTGAATCTCTGCAAATCTTGTGCAATCTGCCCCAGTCCCTGTGAGTACAGACATCTATCCATCCTATTGTATCTGGAAGGCAGTTTCCTTGAAGTCTTCCACCACTTTTGGCTCTTACAGTCTTTCTGCTACCTCTTCTGCAGAGAATCCTGAACGTGGATAAAGTGTTTTTGATAAAGACTTCCCATATAGTACTGAGTGCTCCCAAGTATTTTACTATCTGTACATTACCCAGTTGTGAGTCTGTGTTAATTCTCATTGACTAGAGAAAGGAGTTTCTGGGATGAGATTTGAATGAGGCAATTATCTACAGGAACAAGAATATGTCATTCAGAGCCATCTTATTACAATGTTCACTTAGCATATTAATAGTAGTAGGTCTTCCATTTTTCTTGAGACAAGCATATACTGTAACTTTATTTATAAATATATAAATTCCACTTGATTAGTGTTTTCTGTATAACTTAAAACATTTTATAAACATTATCATGTGTTATAACTCATGAAAAACATCACTTTAAACCATAACCTTTCCTTTCTCGTCCCCCAAGACCATGTTCATTTTATCACAGAACAAAATAAAGTCCAACAATCTTTTTTCTTTTCTTTGAGATTATAATATGATTACATAATTTCTCCTGCCCTTCCCTTCCTGCAAGCCCTCTTGTATACTCCTTCTTGTTTTCAGATTGCTCAATTGGTATAATGTTACTTATATGTATGTTTTCAGAGTTGATCATTTGGCATTAAAAAAGCAAATAGTATTCTCTTCCTTTGAGAAGAAGACAATTTCTCCAATACTCAGTATTGTTTATTTGCTTCTAGTTCTTTATGTAGGATTGAGGTGTCAGGAGCTTTCCCCCATACTCTTTGGCATATCTATTCTTTTCCTTGATCAGCTCATATTTATGTAGTTACTTTGATGATATGTCATGGGTATGTTTTCTGACATTACTAGGAGATACAACATCAGGGTAGACTCCCCCTGATCCTCTGGTTCTTACATTCTTTGCTTCTTCCACATTTTTTTCCTGAGCCTTAGAAATAGAAAGGTTTTGCCAATACACCGTTCAGGGTTGGACCACAACAAGCCTCCATCAGTTGTAAAAATAAGTTACCTTGATGAAGGTTGAAGACTACACATATCTGTGGATATAAGGATAAATGCTTAGATTTGCAAGGTTTATGCTGATTTAGTAAAGTAATGGAGGTTAAGTTCTCCTCCATAGTCTATGACATCAGTAGCATAGTGTAGTTGTCTAGGTTTCCAGTACCACCCATATATTATCTCTTGTTGACATTTAAATCCAGTTAAAGGGCTTTCTGTTACTGCTAAGGGAATGCATGTCACTATTTGACCCTTAGTTTTATAAGACCACACTGGTCATTTCTATGGGTCACAGGTGTCATTGCTTGGCAGGACTTTTGGTGGCTTCATTCCTTCAGAAGCTTTCATGGCCATTTCTGGTAATATGAAAGCTAGTCTTCAGGGAGGGGCCTTTCAGGTAATTTCTAGTGAAGGAGCCTCTGGGTCTGAAGTGCATGTATCTAAAGCAATATGGACTTACCTTCCACCTCTGTGGGTGGCATAACCAAGGGCAAGAACAATAGCAATAGCCTGCAATGTTTTGGGAGTTTCTTGGAGAACCCTGACCAACAATTCAAAATAGGATTTCTATCGTATTGTTTTTGGTTTTGTTCTTATTTTGCTAGTGGTCTTTAGCTCTCAGAGGGAGCATTATCATTCTAGAAAAGTTCATTAAAACTATGAATGCATGCGTATTCACAAAATTCTATGTACTTTGGGTTTTTTGTCATAGTTCATAGTGTGATTGCTTATGACTTTTTCATACATCTTACTGTTATTCTCTTCCCCTTTTTTTACACATCCTTACTTGTATGGACTAACTTCAGCAGTCTTTACAAATTTCAGTGTTTTCTGTTACTATAAAAGGTAGACCTCAGGAAGGAGTCTTTCAGTTTAGATCTCGCTAGAATCTTAAAATCATGGGTCCAAAGTGTACTGTTTTTCAGCAATAGGGACTTGCATTCCACATCTGAGAGGCAGCCAACCGCAACAGCAATAGCTTATATTGTTTTGGGAATCCCCTGACCAACAATTTGAACTATTACTTCTTACCCCTAGTTCTGGAATTTATGTCAAATAGTCTATGGGTTCTGTCTGAAGACTCATCATCTGAAGTGACATAAACTCATGCACACATACACACTTGAAAATTTCAAAGTCCCTTTTAAAAAATCTAAAGTCTCTTAACAGCTGGCTTTTGTAAAGTCCTAAACAAGTTACATACTAGTTGTCTCCAGGAAGAAAGAACTAGGGTTTAAAGGTATTGTCAAAGCAGAATCCAACATTGAGTCATATTTATAAAATTCTCTGCCAGCATCTGACTAATATACAGACACCATTGGACTGAGCCTGAGGACCTGAATGGAAGAGTTAGGGGAAGGACTGAAGGAGCTGAAGGGGATTGCAACCCATAGGAAGAACAACAATAGCAACTAACTGACCCCTTCCCCAGAGCTCCCAGGGACTAAATCACCAATCAAAGAGTATACATGGATGGGTCCATAGCTCCAGCTACACATACAGCAGAGGATTGCCTTATCTGGAATCAATGGGAGGGGAAGCCCTTTGTCCTTTCGAGGCTTGATTCTCTAGCATAGGCGGATGCTAAAGGGGTAAGGGAAGAGTGGGCAGGTGGGTGGAGAAGCACCCTCTTAGAGGCAAAGGAGAGAAGGGATGGTATGGGAGATTTTCGAAGGGGGAGACTGGGGAGAACAAAATTTAAATAAAATAAACAAATAAATAAGTAAATGAATAAAACCAAAATAAATAAAATAACCAATAAAAAAGAAATCTATGAAAGCACAACAAATAAATAGATAGATAGATAGATAGATAGATAGATAGATAGATAGATAGATAGATAGATAGATAAAAGTTTCTAGCTCAATATACAGCATCATAAATGTAATGGCTTCAAAGGATTGTATAATTCCTCTGCTAGAACTCTGCCACTCACAGCACATAGGTTGTCTCAAAGGTCAATTCCACTATGTACCTGCCATTTTCCTTCATAGTCATCCCAGTGTCCTGGAATTGCCAATATCCTGGGATCTCCACTGGAACTGACAGCGCATCTTTACGAATGACCTCTCTTGTCTCCCATGACAGTCCTAGCTCTCTCTCCATCACTCCTTCATGCCTTCAGAATCTGTCCCATGTGGGATATCACTACAAAGTCTCAAGCTTGTCTACCAGCTGATGCACTTTTTCTCCCTCCCACTGGCTGGAACACCATCTCTGTCCTGAGGAAACACTTCTTAGATAATTCTCATAATTGATATAATGGTTGTAATTATAATTTTCACATCAATAATGCTGGTCTCTTATTAATCACGTTCTATTGTTCATCCTCAGCATCTGCTGTCTTAGTAAAGCAAAGGTTTCATCTGACAATATCCTTAATCTGAAATATCATATAAACAGCCATAAAAGAGTCTATAAGAGTCTCTCAATCTTTCCTCTGAAATATCAATGAACTAGATTTCCACCACACACACATTCCTTTCTTCAAAATCCCAAAGAAGAACTCATTAAGCTCTAAACATTCAATACCCTTTTCAGCACAAAGTTACAAGCACTTCTACAGTCCTTTGCAAAACATGGTCAGTTCCACCACAACCACACCACCACTCTCTTACACCCACTTCTGTATTAGTTAACTTTTCTGTAACCAATCACCTAATACAACCAACTGAGTAAAAAGGGAGTTGGTCCATCTTATATGTTGTAGTCTGTCATTGAAAGACTCAAGGCTGAAGTTGAAACAAGGCCATGGAGAAATGTTGCTTACTGGTTCATTGCACTTGGCTTGCTCAGCTAGCTTTCCTGTACAGTTAGGGCTAATTTTCTTAGAGATAGGGACACTCACAGAGGACTGGGCTCTGTTATATCAAATACCAGTTAAGAAAATGCCTTATAGACCTGACCATTATCCAGTGTGATGGAGGCTATCTTAAGCTGTGATTTCCATTTATGTCAGGTAGATAGACACTATTGCAATCTATATTTTAGATATAGTGGTCTGCATCACAAATAATTTTTATCCTAAGTCATATTATGTTCTTGTCAGAATTTTTATCAGAAAGAAGCAATTTGAGAATTTGATGTCTACCACAGATTTTGAGTCTGAGTTACTCAAATTTAAAAGATACTGTATTTGCCTGTTGGCAGGGAGGACTTCCCTAGAACTCCTATAGGCAGGGTAAATTTGGCAGGTTTTGTGGCAGACCATCTGTATAAAACTTCTCATCTTTCTCTAGCATATAAGCTCTGTGGCTATATTCAGAACAGCTTCAGAATGCTATTTAATTAGTTTATTTAAACAGGAAACAAGATTTAAATAGTTTATGCTCATTTAATTTTTGTTTTTGGTTTTTTCTGTTTATCAATTAATATTTGAAATTTTGTTGGTGATTATGAACCAATATTTGATAAAAGGAATTTCTACCTTTCTTCTTAGTTTTGTCTTTATAATAATTAAATCAATAATTACTTGTTAGATATTTTATTTGTTGGACTTTTCCTTATAGAATACAGAAAGTCTGATATATTTCATATTTCATTAGGCCTTTATATGGCCCTCACAGGTCCTAATATTAAAATAAGTCTCCTAAAATAATATAGTGATGGTATTATGAATAAGATAAAGCATTGAAGTTTTTCATAAAATGTTCCTCTGCCTCAAGAAATAATAGATAAGAATTTCTGAAAGGAAGCCAAGCACAAGATTGTTCTTACAAAATTATCACTAGCTACACTGCTCATGATTTTTCAAAGCAAAAGTCAAATAACTCTTTTGGGTATTCATTCAAAATCTGAAATTCATCACATAGCCTAAATTTATATTTGCAGTTCAACTTCATAATTCATGATATAACACCATGTTTCTAGTTGTTTCCAAAGTGGAATAGATTTCCATTATGAGAATTCCAAATATTAATAAATTAGACATAATTACTACTATATGTGAAATTCAAATTTTTCAATAAAAGGAAACAAATATTCCATTACTTCCTTTGCCCCACAGGAAATTACATTTTGAATGAGATTGGTTTTTGATGGGCATCTTCTTAAACTGAAGATGTAAAAGGATGGGGAAAAGAGAAAAGATGGAAGTTTCCAGTAAGCTTGGTTTTTGGGAAAAAAAAAATAAGAAATCAAGAAAACATGGGGATAACCTTAGAACAAATTGATTGCATGTCTGTAATTCCAGCTGGCTGGCCAGGGGTTCCAGACAATTGGTGGGGTTTAGTTTTAGTATCAGACTCTTGACTCAAAGATTGAGCCAGACTGCAACTGAGGAAGACGTCTTACATCAACTCTGACATGCACACATACATGTACATGTACATAAACATACACCACATATGTACTAAGAAGAAAAATCATTATTCATTAATATTTAAAGGGTCATCTTTATTCATGATTAGATACTTTCATGATTATTTCTGAGACAGAGAGAGAGAGAGAGAGAGAGAGAGAGAGAATCTATTTGAGGTGAGAACGTAATGTTTTAGTCTTTTAAAGATTCCATGAGAAAGGCAAGTTAACTTGGAATGCATTTCTATTACAGAAAGATAAATTTTAAAACTATTAAACTTAGCAGAGGAAAATCAACTTCTGGGCCCAACAAGATGGCATAGAAGGGGTATTTGCTGCAAATCTTGGAATCTTGGTGGCCTGATAATTCTACTTTAATCATTACATCCTCTGAGCTCCAAGTATCCTCCATATAGGTGCCTTTTTGCTCTCATCTCTCTCTCTCTCTCTCTCTCTCTCTCTCTTCTCTTCTCTTCTCTTCCTCCACCTCTATCTCACACATATGCACACAATGCCTAAGGTCTAAGATGCTCCTAGAGAATAGTTTTGCTTTAGCATTTGCATTGAGATCTTAGAAGAGAACCTACTACCACCTCTTTAGTAGGCCAGAATAATTTCTAACTGGATTTGAATGCTTGCCTTTATAACCGTAGACAAGTATAACTCTCATCTTTCATCAAAGCAGATTTCTTTTCAGCAAATAGAGACAATCGCAGAGAACAAGATACTATGGGGTATTTACCCCAAGGATAAAAATGCAAGTATTACCCCTAAAACTTAAGAAACATCACCAGAGATGGGACAAAATGATTGTAAGAGCCAGAGGACTTACAATCCCTCTGGAAGAAATATTGAAGCAACTGGAAATAGAGATTGATGGAAGGATAGGAGGGAAGAGAGAGAATGGAAAAGACATAATATTATGTTAATTAAATTATAAAAATTAACTTCCTTTTCCTTATTCCATCTTCAGGGTGCAGATCAAACAAAATAATAAGTTAGCTTTTCATATACCCTCTGGGAATGATAAAATAGTATAACCATGTATTAATTGTTACACAAAATAACAGTTATGAAAATGTCAATTCAATATTTAGATTGTAGTAAATGTTTAATAAATGGATATTATTATTTTCAAAGACTTTACAAACACTAGGCAAAAATTTCTCATTATAAACTTTTAGAGTTAACTTTTTGAGCAATTAATTATATCATGAAATGCTTTTTTCATGAGTAGTCAACTTTATTCAGGGCATAAGACAATTTATATTCTGAGAATATTCTGTGGGTTAAGCATGTGGGTTATATATGTTACTTTATCTTTATTTTTTACTGTTTTTCTAGATAAAGAGTTTGGGACTGAAGTTGTATCTCACATAGTCGACTCTTTGCTTAGCATGCATAAAGCTCTGGATTTGACTCCAAGCAGCACATAAACCAATCTTTGGAGAGCTCAGAAAGTGGAGGCAAGGGGTCTCTAGAGTTTGGGCCATCCTTGGCTAGAGAGTGAGTCTCAGGCCATACTGGGATATATGAACATTTGTCTAAAACAAGTAAAGAAAAGAAAGAAAACACGGGTGTGATCACATACACACATACCTTAATATGTAGAATTTTAGATACTCTAATATTGTTGACAAGAACTTTTGATATGTTGATACATAGTTTCTGTCCTAAGTCTCAAGATACTTTGATTCTATCACTGCTTGAAAATTACATTATGAAGGATAACAGGCAAAAATAGAACAAGGATAGTAGGTCTAGGGGAAAGTATAGGTTGGGGAACTAAGATAGGTGGAAGAAGGGAGAACTGTGGTTGAAATGTATTGTATAAGAGAATAATCTATTTTCAATAGAAAAAAATAAAGAAAAAATCAAGGAGTTTTATATTGGAATCTGCCTCAAATAAGTTGTTTACATAGATTCCTTGTTAATTATATTTGTTTTATTGCTTGGAGTTACATAATAAAATGATATAATGCACCAAAAATAAAATGTTTCCAAGCATAGATTGTCCTTGTGACTGTATAAAGCCTATCTTCACGTGAACTTTGCTCATGACATGCTTAACCCACAGAATATTCTCAGAATACAAATTGTCTTATGCCCTGAATAAAGTCAATTGCTGCATGAATAAAGCATTTCATAATATAATTAATTGCTCAAAAAGTTGACTCTAAAAGTTTATAAGTGCATATTTGACTTGCTTAACTAAAAACTCAATATAAAAATTATTAAAAGAAAATTTGTATTTTCAGAAAGTAGTTAATAAAATTTAAAAAGCTTAAGAGCAATAACAATTTGTGTTTATGACTCAGTGCTATGGGTTTTTTCCTCTGTCTTGGCACCTATTATGATGTATTTCATAGTCTAATTTTTAAGCTGCCAATCCTTTAAGGCAAACTTAAATGTATTGCCTTTGTATCTTTGCTTAGAACATTAAATCATCTCTTTTGATTTGAAGCCATCATTAATAGTTGCAGAAAGACAGGATAAATTAAAAACTATGTAGATGAATTATTATAAACCAACAAAACTGATGAATGAAAGTTGGGTGTTCTAATATGTCACAGTTTCAGTTAATGAAGAATTAATTTATTTACGTGTTGATATCCTCACCTGTTGGGGACAAGTTCCAGTGATAGATATGTTGCCATTATTCTTGATATCTTCCCTGTTTGGGGTGGGAGATCACAAAAGAATTAGACTGGTGTTGATTCTCTTTTATATTACATTTTATTACATTGACTGTTTTGTATATTGTGATATTCTATATCATTAAGACACAAAGTTGAGTGACTTACTAATCTCATCCATGTAAGCAAGCAAACACATATGCTTATTATCCATTCTGTAATGGTTAAAGAGATGAGACTAAATGGGACATTTTTAGTTGACTGCAGGGCATAATTTCCAAATCTTTTCACAAGTTTATTTAAAAGTAATGTAATTAACTTAAAACCACGTATCTTATAGACATCAGTGGTGATGATTTGGCCTCATTAACTTAGTCTATGTTTAAAAACATATAATGAGACAAATACTGGTGCTGTTTGCTTTCCCTCACCTGGAAATTGACTCAAGACACAGCCTGCTGGTTCCAGAGAATCAGAAGTAATTGGTTGTTAAGTGAGCTTTAAAGCAATGCTATGTCTTAATTAACCAGGATCTGTTTCCTTGTGGCAACAGTATTCA
Source organism: Mastomys coucha (assembly GCF_008632895.1). NCBI lineage: Eukaryota > Metazoa > Chordata > Mammalia > Rodentia > Muridae > Mastomys > Mastomys coucha. The sequence continues at coordinate 80,858,437 of NW_022196912.1, read as the reverse complement.
TTAACCAATATGCTCTTTAATAAAGAATGTTCTTCTAAACACTGAATTTTTACTTGTTTTAATACAGGCACCTCTTATCATATACAATGAATCACTTTTTATTAAAATCTAATTACAAAAATGGCAGGTTTTCTATGTCTTCAAAAATTTAACTTAGTAGTAGGAAATATGACATTATCATTTCCTTACACAAATGGCATAGTTAGCCAGGGTACAGAATGGTAGAGCCTGTGTGAAAAAAAGATTCTCCCAGTCTGGTACTGCAGCTCTAATTCTGTTCACAACTGTAGAAAGAACTTATTGTACAATTTCGTCTCAGAATTTTACTTATCTCAAATACGTTATTAAAACCCAGACCTGTGACTCTAGGACTGCATGAAGAGCAAGCCATTATTTGACTCTGTGACTCCAACTCCATGCAGTTATCATAGACCATGTGTGAGATCCATGGCAATGCAATCAGCATAAACATTTGACCAGGAAATGTCTTCCCAATGTAACTATTGACATCTCATTTTATCATAATATTCAAAACTTTCCCCTTAAAATATCATTGCATTCTATAGTGGAGTATTGCACTGACACTGGAATATGGGTGAAATCTAAAATTACTAACAATAAGAATCCCAAATGGTTGTCCAGCATGCTGCTTTTAAACTGAAAATTATGTAATATTGGGGGATATTCTCTCCTTTCTCTTCTCCCTTTCCCTCTCCCCTCTCTCTCACCCTTTCTCTCTTTATCCTTTCTCCCCTTTCTCTTTCTCCAGCTCTCTCTCTCTCTCTCTCTCTCTCTCTCTCTCTTTCTTTCCTCACTCTCTCTCTATCTCTCTATGTGTGTCTCATCGCTTTGTGTCTCTGTTTCTATACATGTTTGTGTATAAGTGAATTTCTCCCAGGATTTTACCCCACATTCTTATATTCAGACTAGAAAAGAAGGTATCTGTCTTCATTTTCAAAGGTTTAGAGTACAATTATAACTGTATTTTTGTTATATTCCTTGTATTCCTGGCTTTTCAAGATTCTTAAAGTAATATTTCTTTTAATTATTAGAGAATTTAAAGATTTTTATTTTTTTCCAAATTGGTGTGTGTGTGTATGTGTGTGTGTGTGCGCGCGCATGTGTGTGTGTGTGTGTGTGTGTGTGTGTGTGTATTTGAGGGGGGGGCGGTATCTGTGTATACCACTCCTGGTATGCTATACCACATAATATGCTCCCCAAAACCATTTTTAGTTCTATAAATTCACAAAACATGGACTCTATATATAGCATTCAACATTCTGCATAAAATAAACAAACTTCTTTTCTGTACTTACCCATCAGTATTCCCTAGGTCTTTCTTCACTAGACTTGAACCCTCACCCTTATCTCCTCACTGTTTCAAAGTTTTTCAGTTTCTTTGGTGCTTTCAAGATTTTTCAAACCTCAGTCACCTTAATAAAGGGCTGTTGAGGCACTTGGTCTTCAGGAAAGCTCTCATGACAGCTACAGGCAAGATTGTACTACGGGGAGTGCTTACAGTCATCACTGGAGCCCTGTTCACTGGAAGCCCTGGCAATGCAAGAAAAGGTAGCTATATCCATCACAGTACCAGCAGAGACTCTTTATATGGAGTGGGTCTGAACTGTTTACAGTCTCACACAAGGCCTCCTCCGCTACAAACACCAGTGGCCAGTTCATCAGCAAATGTGTTCTTTCAACCACTTTTTACTGTTGGTCTTGGCCCAAATTCATACAAATTCTGGCTGGCATGCACAGCTGCATGAGGTCGCGTTGCTTTCAATTAAATGCTCATAGATTCTTCACCCTTCACTCCTTGACATAGCCAAAATCTATTCTCTACACCAACCAGGCCATGTTTCTTTGTTTTTTTCACTAGAAATTGGAGAGAGTTAAATACAAATTGCAGCTTCTAGAAGCATCAGTACTTTATATACCTCATGGCTCATTTACAGTAAAACATAAATCTATCACGTCCTCTAACTGAACTGGCCCTTGGTTAGCTCCTGATTTCATTTTCCACTTTTCTCTTGTTGTTCCTTTTGTGGTTACCTGAGCCTTTTACTATTCACAGAATATGACACCTCACACTCACACTGGCAAATCTGTCCTGTCAGTTTCATTGACCTGTAATTTTCTGCCCTCAGATCTGCAAGTGGCTGGCTCATTTTGTCTTTCATACCTGAGCTCTGCTGTTAACTTTGCAGAGAATCTCCCTTAAGCAACATCTTAAGCGTATTTGCCACAACCATTTTCCCCTCCCATTCTCCATCTTGGAAAATGCACCACTCACTATACAATGCTCTGCTTCTCATTCTCACCTACAATGATTTAAGTGAGTGGGAGAAGAGGCCCAAGACCGTATTCCATCACATATTTCCAGTAACCATGTTCTTTTTATTTCTTCATTTTCAATATTTTGAATGTTGTTATAGTTCTCTTTCTGTTGCTGTGATAAAACACCCTGACCAAAAGCAACATAGGGGAGGGAAGAGTTCTTTGTGGAATGGGGTAAAGGTGCTTACAATTCTACATCACAGTCTATCACTAAAGAGAAGGCAGGCAGTGATTCAAAGCGCTAGTCACATAATATCCATAGTCAAGAGGAGAGCAAAATGATTGCATGCACACTTCTTGCTGATGTACTACTCTAATACAGTCAGGAAGCAAGATGGGCCAATTAATAAACAAAACAGCATTAAGCAGACTTGTCCATAGTCCAACATGATCTAGGCAAATCCTTACTAGGATACAATTCCTGCAAATGGTATCTAGGTCCTGTCAAAAAGACAGTTAAAATTTAAAAAAGCAGCACAAACTTTATCTACCATAAACAGAAGAACAAACATCCAAACTAAAAATACATGAGAGAAAAAAATTATCAAAAGGTAACACAAAATTATACATATATTTGAAAGTATTTATTCTCTTTTAGTATTTAGTTTGTTGTTTTCCAGCATTTCTCACATGAGTACTATGTTTACATCATTCAATCACACCTCCAATAACATTCTTTAGGAATTATATTAGCATCCCAACATGTTTACAGTCATTCTAATACTTATACTACCTATAACTTATACTTAGTGAAAAGTCCCTCTTTATTTTTTTTTCCATTCAGTTAAAATGATTAAGTAGATACTGCATATGGGAGACACAGCTGGTGACTCAAAAATTTATCACTGAGGACACAGGGGTCTGTACTATGGTGACAATAGCCTTGTTTTGTAGTGAGTGAAAGAGTTAGTGTGACCATTCCAGAATACAGAAGAATGGGCAGGAAGCAGCAAAGCGTAAATCAGAGTGAGGAGGGAGAAGAATGGTCTTTAACTTCATCTCCAGCGTTGTTCTTCAGACAAGAACTGAAGTATAAACAGAGTAGTAAGATCACAGCTGTTTCCCTTAGTCTCCCACACCTTCTAAACAAGAGCAAAAAGACTACAGGCACAGTAGATTAAAAATAACATCTACAAGTGTAGATTACCACAGATTTCATATAAATGCTATGTTTTTCTCTTAGCAGTCCTTTTTCTAGGGCCTCGTTGACCTTCTTAATCATCCTTGTGGCTGAGGTTCTAACAAATTATTCCTGAATCTCCAAAATGTATGATTCTTTTAAAAGTGCTGGGACTCAGTGGACGGTTTTGAGTCCTGAATGCATGTTAGAATCAGGAATTCAAAGACTCGCTGTAGTGAGGGCATGGAAGCTAACAGCAGTGAAAATCCCTCAGATGATGTTGATATACTGCCAACTTTTTGAATCATGGGTCTAGGCCAAGGACAGAACATTAGCCAGCTTAATGAATTCATTTTGGTTATCTCATCCATATTTCTGCTTTCAAACTGGATGCCATTTAAATAGCAATAGACAATAGATGATTCTCTTATCTGGCATGGTATCTTTCATCTTTTAGTCTTAAAGATCAACTGTAGAAATGTGTAGGTAACATTATAAGAACTGAACAGGTTATATCTAGGAATATATACATATATACATGTACACATGCAATAACAATTAGTGAAAAGAGGCCAGAAATTTCAAAGAGAATGAGGTGGGTGTACATGGGAGTGTTTGAAGAAGGGGAAAATGTAATTATAATTATATGTATTATAACCTGAAAAATTAAAAAAAAAAATTAGGGTAAAGTTCAGCATTACTAAATAATTAAGCTTCTTTTTTTTCTTACCCTAACATGTAGCTCTGTACCTGTTTCAATAACCCATGCTTCATCAGCATACACTATTATGTTCAATTCTCTGTGCTCTGGCATGATGTATTTTCAGTAACCTTATCATTAGAAGAAGCATTAGGAAGTAACATTTTTATAACTACAGGGACATGACTTATTCAGGTTTGCAAGAGAATATCACAAAGAAATTCATGAAATTTAAAAAATTAATCTTCTTTTTACTTGTTACAATGAAACATCAGTTGGTACTTAACCAAATGCCATAGGATATATTTAGAAATAAACCAGCTTAATAATAAACACTGCTTGTAGCCACTATTCCCCAAAGAATGGATATTTTTCAATGCACCAGAACATGTCCTAAAAATAATACATGACCTTTGTGCTACAGTTGTCAATATGAAATTTAGCACTAAAGACAGTCATCTTTGTAAAGATGGCTAATTTGAATGTTCTTTTAGATCCTTGAGATAAGCAGTGAGTCATATCTTAGAAAATTATTTTATACAATCAATACCTATCTTGATCTTAGCCTCATTCCATTATTTCATATGAGTAATAACTGCTTGGGACAAAGTTCACTGAAAATTAAAACCATATGATGTCATGGTATGACCCTCTAACCTAATGATTTCTCCTTTCTCTGTCTCACACCCAGATTCATTAATCATGAACAAAAGAGTTTATGTTTATGTTTTTTAAAAAAACAGCTTCCTTACAAAGTCACCTCGGCACTTCAGATTTTGAAGATCAAAGAGTATAGACAAGAACAAGAGCTATTTGCAAGCTACAATTTTATAATGCTAAATACCATTACTTTATACTTACAGACAAAACATACTCATAAATAATTGGTTCAGTCTCCTCATTAGGAAAGTTCTAAAATTTATTAGAAACACTGTATTGACTGTCAGTTTAGTTTACATAGATTAAAACACAAGACAACTGCATGTATGTGATAAAGTTAAATATATTTTATCTTAAATTATTAATAATATTTATTAAAATATTAATAATCTATTAGTAGTCTTATACTCAATGGATATTGTTAAGGTCAGGAAAGTGATAGTGACCTTGGTAATTTGATAGCACATTGTCAGATTACAGTAGAGGTAAAATTTCCTGACTTTTCACTTAACATTTTTCAGTTACATGAGATTTCTCAGGATTTGTCCAGAAAATGACAGGTCACATTTTCCGATGGCTCACTGAATATGTAGAAGTGCTGCACTTGATCTGCACTGTGACACTGACTCAGACATGGGGCAGGGAAGAAACAAGGCCATCTGTCTGGCCTCCAGAATCTACAGAGGACAACCTCAGCATGGGACCTGCCTGGAGTTTATTCTTTGCTGATGACAGAACAGTTGTCATGTATTTTTGATAGATCACTTAAATATGGAGGGAGGGTAGTTACCAGACTGGACTGTACAGTTTATTTCATTTATTTACTTATTTCCACTACAACACCTTTAAACTGGTGTCTAACCTTATCACAATCCCCTTTTACTCTATTTAAAGACTGCTTTATACACTTGTGTATGTGAGTGTGTATGGGGGGCGTATGCACATGTGTGCATGCCTGTGCATGTATCCCACTCCATACATGGCAAATAATTGCTGTAAATTACATAAGCTTCTTTGTTGTGTGATTCCATTTTTAGGTATTTATCTATTTCCAAGTGTCTGATGATAGATTGATAGATAGATAGATAGATAGATAGATAGATAGATAGATAGATAGATAGATAGGGATAATAAAACAGAAAACATGAAAGAAGAGATTTTTTCTATATTAAACCAAAATCCATTAGTTTTTTCTACCTTTGTGTGTATGCATATACATATGCATACATACATAGGCATATATGGCACAAGAAGAAATATAAGATTGGTCCTCCTGCACTTTTATTTCTGGCACACATCTCCTAGAATTTTACAATAAAAGTGTCTTTCTTACATGTTAGGACTTGAAGGGTGGTTGCCAGGGGAACCATTCATGTGACTACAGGGGTGAGATTGTGGCCTAACCTACTGCTGGGAGAGGAAAGAGCCTAAAGATTAAGTTGAGGACCATTAATTAATTATTTAATCAATTGTACCTACATAGTGAACAGTCAATTTAAACCAGAAAGTATGGGATTGGAGAACTTCCAGAATGTTGAGCAAATGGAGGTTCTAGGAGGACAGTTAGACAGGAAAGATGTGGAAGTTCCTTTTCACCTTATCCACCAAACTCATCCTCTGTATCTCTTTTTCTACCTGTTCACTAGTTTCCTTCAGAAATAAGGCAGTAAGCAAACTAAACAATCCCTTGAGTTCTGTGAATAGTGCTGAAGAGGGGCCTTGATTTTTAGGAGAGCAGTTAGAAGCAGAAATTTCAACTTGGACTTATGATAAGCACAAGAAGCAGTAGAGAATCTTGGGATAGTGAGCCTTTAACTGTGAGATCTGATGCTATCTGGATAGTGTTAGAACTGAGTTAAGTTATAGGATAGCCAGCTGGTTTCTATCAAGAACTGAGTAATTGTTTGCTGTGGGGAAAAATATCCCAAACATTGAGTGGCCTGAAGTGAAGATGTGATGTGAATGTTGAATGGAAAGTATAGAGAACCATTCATTTTTCCTGGAGAGAAGTGAACATGTATCAGTTATTTTTCAAGCTACATATGTAATTGTAGACACTGGAGATAGAATGAAGTAAGAAAGTGTCTGTGAAATAGAAATAGATCTTTAGTGCTTGATTAAGATTGCCCAAACAGACTGGATATTTGAACACTTGCTTCTAGTTGGTAGTTCTATGTGAATTAGGAAATTTAGTCTTACTGAAGGATGTATCTCACTGGAATTGGTTTTGGACATTTGAAATATTTCCTCACATCCTGTTCACCCTCTGCTTCAGGTTTTCATTCAAAGACATGAGCTTTCAACTTACTTTTTAAAATTTTTTATATATTTTCTTTATTTACATTTCAAATTATACCCCTTTCCTGGCTTCCCATCCAAAGGGGAAAAAAACTGTTCCCTGCCTCCTCCCCCTGCTCATCAACCCATCCTTTCCCAATTTCTGGCCCTGGCATTCCCCTACACTGAAGCATAGAACCTTCACAGTACCAAGGGCCTCTCCTCCCATTGATGACTGACTAGGCCATCCTCTGCTACATATGCAGCTGGAGCCATGAGTCCCACCATGTGTACTCTTTGGTTGGTGGTTTAGTCCCTGGAAGCTCTGAGGGTACTAGAGCTTCATAGGTTAGTTCATGTTGTTGTTCATCCTAAGGGGCTGCAAATCCCTTAAGCTCCTTGGGTCCTTTCTCTAGCTCCTTTAATGAGGACCCTGTGCTCAGTCCAATGGATGGCTGTGAGCCTCTACTTCCATATTATTCTGACACTGTCAAAGCCTCTCAGGAAACAACTATATGAGGCTCCTGTCAGCCAGCACTTGCTAGCATCCACAATAGTGTCTGGGTTTGTTGATTGAATATGGGAAGGATTCCCAGGTATTGTCCTTCCTTCAATCTCTGCTCCATACTTTGTCTCTGCAACTCCTGCCATGGGTATTTTGTTCCCCCTTCTAAGAAGGATCAAATATCCACACATTGGTCTTCCTTCTTCCTGAGTTTCTTGTGGTTTGTGGATTTGTATTTTGGGTATTCTGAGCTTCTGGGCTAATATCCACTTATCAGAGAGTGCATACCATGTGTATTCTTTTGTGATTGGGTTACCTCACTCAGGATGATATCCTCCAGATCCATCCATTTGCCTAAGAATTTCATAAATTCGGTGTTTTTAATAACTGAATTGTTTAAATGTACCATTTTCTGTATCCATACATCTCTTGAGGGACATCTGGGTTGTTTACAGTTTCTAGCTATTTAAATAAGGCTACTACAAACATAGTGAAAAATGTGTTCTTATTACATGTTGAAGCATCTTCTGGGTATATACTCAGGAGTGGTATAGCTGGGTCCTCTGGTAGTACTGTGTCTAATTTCCTGAGGAACCTGCATTTTTACCACCTGCTTCCACACTTCCCCACGTGATGATGGACTCTTATCCCTCTTGAACTAAAAGCCAAATAAACATGTTGTCATCTAAGATAATTTGTTCATAGTGTTTTATCCTAGCAACACAAGGTACCTAATACAAGATCAATACAAACACATGTATAAAATTTGGGAAAAGGAAACAATACAGAAACTCCTCAGTACAAAATAGAATAATATGATGTGGGCAAAATTTGAGCCTGCCAACTAATTAGTATGATCTAGTAGTACAGAAGAGCATCTGGTATAGAAATCAAGTGGTCTCACTGAGCATGTCTAATCCTAATCACAGTAACGTTTGAATCACCGTGGGTGGGTGGCAAAAGGTATAGGGGAAAGAAGTGTCACTAGTTTACTACAAGTAAGAAGAACTCTGACTGGCAAGGATCATGTTCATTAACGTGTGGTTCCATCTTCTACTGAATCATATGGCATTTGTTATATTTCAAAGATAATAGAAACAGCCACACATGACAGCCTTACAGAAGAAAAATAGTGTAAAACCTGATTCAAATAAAATGATTCAGATGGAAGACCAGAGCTTCAGCAAAACTGGAAGACTGAGGAAATATGGAAACCCAAGCTGTAAAAGAAAATTGACAATGTGACTTTCATAACCAACAAAGAAATTTGTCACTGACCCCAAACTTTCAGCCATGTTTGAGAATATTTATAGTGCTTGACATAGGCAATGTGAGAGTAAGATCAAGTCAGAGGACAACACGAAGACTCCTTCAGCTTATTGAAACAGAAGTATATTTGCATGGCCCATGTGAACTGCTCCAATGTACCCTTTAATCAACACATACTTGTTTTCTTATCCTTCTTCACAATTTAATGAATACAAGATCATAGCAACCTTGGCCTCTTCCCCGCACCCATTAAATCAACCGGTTTTATGTTTTTATTTAAAGAGAGCACCTTACAATTTCTCTGAAGTGAGTTAGAATTGCCAGCGTCACTGCTCTTTACTGGAGCCCCTGTGAGGAAGAAAACGAAGTTATTTGGCATAGCCTAGAGCATGACATTGAACCAAATAACCAAAAGCTACATAACAGGTTGTGGTGGTTTAAATAAGAATGGCCCCATAAGTTCATCTATGAGAATGTTTGGTCCCTAGTTGGTGGAACATTTTCTTTTTTTTTTTTCTTTTTTTCTTTTTCTTTTTTTTAGCTGTGACTGAAACGCTTCGTCTATAGACTGCACTAAAGACACATCAACTTCTATGATTTTATCCAGAGGCGGGGAGGTGAGGGATCTGCTTATCACTGTAATTCGTGGAGCTGCTTTTTAGTGAGCACAGCTCTTTAGTCGTAAGGAACATCACTGACTCCCCTTCATTTTTTTTTTAAATTTTGTTTTAAGTTTTTATTTTATTTTATTTTATTAGATATTTTCTTTATTTACATGTAAATTTCTCCTTTCCCAGTTTCCCCTCCAAAAAAACAAAGAAACAAACAAAAACAACAAAAACAAACCACTGTTGCCTCCCCCCTTCCCATGCCTGCCACCCCACCCTCTCCCACTTATTGGCCCTGGCATTCCCCTTCACTGGGGCACAGAACCTTCACAGGGCTGAGGTCCTCTCCTCCTATTGATGATCGAATTTGCAATCCTCTACTACACACATGCTGCCAGAACAATCAGACCCCTCAATGTGCAGTCCTTGGTTGGTGGTTGAGACCCTGGGAGCTCTGAGTGTACTAGTTCATATTGTTGTTCGTCCTAAGGGGCTGCAAACCGCTCAGCTCCATTGGTCCTTTCTCTGACTCCTTCACTGGGGAACCTGTACTGTGAGCCTCTACATCTGTATTAGTCAGGTACTGTCAGAGCCTCTCAGGAGATAGCTATATTTAGG
>NW_022196912.1:80815953-80845844 GCF_008632895.1 Mastomys coucha | reverse complement strand
AAAAAAAAAAAAAGAATAATGGAAAGAATGATTAACAACTTGCTAAGATAGAGTGAGAAAATGTGAAATGAGATTGAACTAAAAAGAATAGCTTAAAACATTTTTTCTAGAATTTTCCATTTTCTAATTTCAGATCCTGATTATAGAAGGTAATTGAAACTGAAGAAAGTAAAAGTACAGAAGTTGGGATATATAGTATTTTACTGCATTAATAGTGTTTCATATTGACCATTTTAAATGTAATTTCAATATATAAGTAACCAATGTCAAGAAAATCATATATACTGATAAGTAAAAAATTGTAGATACTAATAGCAAAAAAATTTTTGAAAGAATAGGATGTATTTTCTCACTACCATATATTGTGGATCTATTATCAAAGTACCCCAGTTATTTTGACTAACAAATAAAATAGTACAGTTTTTACAAATAATTGATATCTATATAATATGCATTCATATCATCTTCTTTCTGTAATAACACCAATTTGCAATATGCTTTATTCAGTGTTATATTAAAGGTTAAACATGGTTTTATAGTAGTTATAATGATGTTCCTCACAATTAACATTGAGCCATTAGAATAGCCTAAGAAAGTTTCAAACTTAATATAATCCCATTTGTCAATTCTTGATATATCTCCAAGTTGTAGTTTTATTCAGAAAACAATTAGCTGGCACCTAGGTTTTACTCTAATAGTTTTTTCAAAATTTTGGGTTGTTACATGGAGGTCTTTAATCCATTGGGTCCTGATGTTTGTGCTACAAGAAAGACAGAGAAGACATCACGATATAGCTTAATTATTCTGATAACAAATCTTCATATAGTATCCTAAAATGGCATATATAATACCAAATATAGAAGAGTAAATTCAACAAAGAAGTATAGAATGATCATCATTTGTTTTCATTAGATACTTTCCAGATAAGTATTGAACATCATTTTAAAGACAGTTTACTTAAATTTTGTGTAGTTTTGTAGAAGTGTTAAGAATCTTATATATATATATTTTTTAGGATACTGTGTTTCTCTAAATTTGTATGTTGAGATGTTGTCTCCTCCTCAAAGACAATAGCCAAAGAAGGTAAGACATTCTAAGTCTTGAGAGTGATCACCCTAATTTGTAGGATCACTATTCTCTGGTAAAGTTCTAAGATAGATGCCAGGTTCATTCCATCATGTGATGACGTGGCCAAAAGATATGCTCAGAGCAGGTGGTAGCTCCTTACTAGACATTGTATCTGATATTACCTTGATTGTGGACTTTCCAGAACTGCAGAAGATAAAATTTTGCTTTTGAAAGCTTCTCAATATAGTATTCTCATTGCAACTGCCTGATGAAATTAATTGATTTTGTATATATTATATATATAATTTTTGAAAGGTAAAAAATCTGTAAAATATTTTTCTGTGATTAATCTATTCATGTTATTAATAATATATTTCACAACTATTAAGACTATAGAATATTCCTATGAGAAGATTAGAAGCATTTAAAAAAGAATAACTACTTCTACATATTCAAATAATAATCAAGTAGAATTTTTAGTTATGATATTATAAATAAAAATAAGTGTTAGAGGGAAAGTGCAACGTATTTGGAGGGCAGCTATGCTCTCTACAATATTATCAATGCAACCACCAGGAGCATATGTAAAGTCGGGATCACAGGAAACAAAAACCAAGAAGGAGAGTGATTGAGATGTTCCTTCAAGGAAGGATGCTACCAAAGAGACAGGAGTGGATGGGTTGGTGAGCAGGGGAAGGGGTGGTGGGGTTGGGAATTTTGGAGGGGAAACCAGGAAAGAGGATAACATTTGAAATGTAAATCAGGAAAATATCTAATAAAAAAAGAGAGAATCAAAAACAGAACAACAACATCAAAAAAATAAAGGTTGATTCTGTAACTAGCCAATCTTTATTTTGTCACAAGAATAAAGGACAAGGTGAGTGAAGAGTAGACTCCAGAGAGAAAGAGGCAATCATTTTTCTCTGCAAAAGATAATTCTTCCCAGCCTCTGCTACTTTTCAACTCCTACCCACTTGTTCCCCTGTAAGCACAAGTCATGGAAAGCCTGGAGCAATCAGATTTATTATCTGCTTTATTAAGTTATATTAGGAAAGGGGAAAGGGGACACAAGAAATGACTTTATACTCCAAGGAGTTGTAGGAGGCAAAAATTAAAGACCCACCTTAAGGCACAGTACATAAACTGGTAATCCCAACACTTGGGAGGCAGAGTCAGGCAGATTTCTGGAGTTTCAGGTCATCCTCGTCTCCGTTCTCACCAACAAGAGCTTATAATTTACCACATCACCCTCATAAGATAACTATTGCATCAGACATAAATATGAGATAATGCTTCCCTAGTAGAACTTGTCCTAGCAACTCCTTAACCATGATTAACCTCTTTGCATTTCAACATACTCCACCATAGACTAAATGTCCATCCAGAAGTCTAGGCTCTTTCTTGCTACCTGCCCAGCTTTATTGTGAAGTGTGTAATTAAATCATGTGATGCAGAGCACTATACCACCAGTGAGATTATGTCTCTCCATACCAGTTGCTTTGTTTTCAAAATTACTTTAACCTCTTTACTTATGGCCAATTGAAATGTGCCCTGAAAGGCATAAAGAGGTGGCTTATTCAGTCATGTATTCAGATTAAATGTGGAATTAAATAACTTTTTCTTATACCTTGCCTAATCTTTTCCTCGAGCTACATTCTCTCTTTTTCAGCATCAACTTGTACTTGACATTCTTGATGACACTTTTTATGTAGTTTCTTATTTAATTTTTACTAAGTCTTTGCAGGCTAGAGTATAGAGAGTTAGAAATTCCTAATAGTATACAGCTCATATTAAAATTCAAAAATTTAAGCAAGATCTGCCAGGGCCAAGTCTGACTAAATAGTAAGTGTCAATTAATTGAATATATTACCCTGTATTACAATCTAAATCGGAGAAATAACATTTCAATAAAGGATTATTAAAATAATGGGTAAAATCCCAACTTTATATCATGCTATATTTCCAGAGTTTGTACTCTGCCTTCATGAGAGTATGTTTATTCTTGGGAAAAGTATTAAAATGATTTCTAAGTAAGAGAATTAAATATATACAACCTGTAGGATAATGGCTCTATATTAACAACATATGTTCATATGTACACACTTTTAAAGTGCTAATGACTAGTAAAGTCATGAATTTTCATAGAAATTAAATGAAGAATATCTTGAAATTTTTATGTGAGTTAAATCTTTTCATAACACAAACCAAACAATTTGCAAAGGAGGTAAATTATCAGTAAAAAATATTGGGACAGATTTCCCCTTTTGCTGATTTTCTTTTGTTTTATTTTATTTTATTTTTACTTTATTTTATTTTTGGGGGGAAGCAGGTCCCAAGTAGTTCAGGCTGGCCTGAACTCATTATGTAGACAAGAATATCCTTGAGAACCTGATCCTACTGCCTCTGCCTCCCAAGGGCTGATATTGCAGGAGTGTTTTATGACCATGCTCAGTCATATTTTTAAGTCTTTTTCTTTTTCTTTTTTTTTTCTCCAGACAGGGTTTCTCTGTTTAGCCCTGGCTGTCCTGGAACTCACTTTGTAGACCAGGCTGGTTTCGAACTCAGAAATCTGCTTGTCTCTGTCTCCCAAGTGCTGGGATTAAAGGCATACACCACCACTGCATGGGTTTTTGTTGTTCTTGTTTTGTTTTGTTTTTCTGCTTTTAAGTCTTCAGTACAAGAATTTGGGAGGCAAAAGGAGATGTGAGTTTGGGAGTTGGTGCCATTCTGGTCTAGATAGCAAGCTCTAGGCCATCCAAGGCTAGATAAAAATATTCATGACGCCATTGTGCCATTTTACTACTATGGCTGTATTATTATGTTTTGAGATCAGGAAATTTGACACATCTGTCTCTGATTGAAATTTCCTTATTTTGATTCTTTTCTTGGTTCTGTGTGAATTTTAGAATGGTGTATTTCTACTAAATTGCTTTTGGAGTTTTGATGAGAAACACATTGAATATGAGGACCATTTCAGGGTGACTGTCTAAGAAGGGACCAGTCAGGAGCACACAGGCCATAGAAGTAGCAGAGCAGCTGGGGCAGGGTCCTTCCTGCCTCCATTTGTACCCAGGAGGTGGGGCTATTCTGCAGCTCTCTGTGCACAGGTCCTTCCAAGAGAAAGTTGGTCTTCCAGGAGTGCTGACACAGGCTTACAGGGACAAGCTCACTCCAGAGACAGAAAGACTAACTTCACCAGAGATAACCAGATGGCAAAAGGCAACTACAAGAACCTTACCAACAGAATCCAAGGCTACATGGCATCATCAGAACCCAGTTCTCCCACAACAGCAAGTCCTGGATACCCCAACACACCAGAAAAGCAAGATTTAGATTTTAAAATCACTTCTCTTGATGCTGACAGACGACTTTAAGAAAGACATTAAGACTTTAAGAAAGCAATTTAATAATAACTAACTCCCTTAAAGAAATACAAGAGAACACAGGAAAATAGGTAGAAGACCTTAAAGAGGAAACACAAAAATCCCTTAAGAATTACAGGAAAAGCTGGGCGGTGGTGGTGCACGCCTTTAATCCCAGCACTTGGGAGGGAGAGGTAGGTGGATTTCTGAGTTAAAGGGCAGCCTGGTCTACAGAGTGAGTTCCAAGACAGCCACTGCTATACAGAGAAACCCTGTCTAGAAAATCAGAAAAAAAAAGAAAGAAAGAAAGAAAGAATTACAGGAGAAAAACCGCCAAATAGGTGAAGGAATTGAACAAAACCATCCAGGATCTAAAAATGGAAGTAGAAACAATAAAGAAATCACAAAGGGAGACAACTCTGGAGATAGAAAACCTAGGAAGAGGTCAGGAGTTATAGATGCAAGCATCACGAACAGGATAGAAGAGAGAATCTCAGGAGCAGAAGATACCATAAGACCATTTTCGGTAATATTAAAATCAACAGTATTGCAACTCGCAAACACAGAGATCTTTCCATTTATTTGTATATCCACGTCTTTCATCAATAATGTGTAATTTTCTATGTGTAGGTCTTTCACTTCTTGAATAACTAAATTCTCCTATTTGGAAAAATGGAGCTTATACTTGGCTGTATATTTTCTTTTAGTGTAGAAAACATTGTGTTTATCATATGTTATTATATAATGCTTAAGCAAGAACTGCAATATTACTTTTATGTTCAATGGAATGAGAATGCTTTGTTTTGTAAATGAAAATTTTCAACCAAATGTTTTACAATTTTATTTCAACTCTTAATATCTTTTGGAATATTGTTTAAATATTCTGCAAATGGCATGTACTTGTAACCATGTAAGTGTAGAAAGCCACTGTGTGTATCCATCTGTCTACGCATATGAAACATGCGGTTGTGATGACCCTGCTCCCTCTTCCCTGATCATAACAAACACACAGTGATGTAAAGTCACGAGACATTTTATTTCTGCTAAGTAGAGTTTTTTCTTATCCTTCTATACTTATTATTCCTTTCTAGGAAGGAAAAAGATAAAACTGATGATATTAACAAAAATTAAAATTTGAAAATGTAAAAGATATCGTCAATATAGTAAGGAAACATTTAATCATGAGAAGAAAATCACTTCCAAGAAGACTACTTAAAGGGGATCAATTTTCCTTTAGCAAGACTTTCTGATTTTGTTTTCTCAGTACAATCAAAAAAGATGGTAATTAATTTTCTTTAGCTTTAATGTCCACAACAATTGGATATATATGCAGCAGTTCATAAATGGTTTAAGGTTTCTGAATTTTACTGTAGGTGTTCATTTGTCAGAGCATAACTATGTATTTTGTGAGTTCACATTGCAAACTGATTCCTGTGCTTTAGGTTTTTGTTTGTTTGTTTTCTTTGTTTATTGTTGTGTTGTTTTGTTCTGTTTTGAAATGTAAGGCTGGTGAGAGGGATTAGCAGTTAGGAGCACTTGCTGCTCTTGCAGAAGCCCAGAGTTCAGTATCCATCCATACTGAGAGGCTCATAACCACCTGTAACTCTGCCCCTAGAATATTTCACAGCTCTCTGTGGCTCCATGGGTACCCCGAAAATCTCATATACATACACACATAAGTTAAAAAAAAAGCTTATGACAAGAGTTTTTAAAAATCATATGAATACTTACACATAAATAAAATATGTTTCCATAATATTTGGTGCTTTATTGTGGTTACTCATAACTTTAACTTCTAAGACCAGTATAATAAGGAATTAGCAGTATTAAACTTCTATCTCAGTTAGTGTAATAAATCTAGTTTATAAATATGAAAAGTGGGTTTAAAATTAATGATTTCATGAAATGTAATAGTACATAAAACTATCTTACACTTCCTTTCCCATTCTCTATCCACCCCTCAAATAAAGCTTCAAAAAAAGAATACCATTCAATTGTACATATTTATTCTTACTGCATGGTTAAAAACCAATTGCTACTTGGTGGTCAAACCACCATATTCCTAACAAACACTGTCTAGAGTAGAAACATCAACACTGGTAATGACTTTCAGATTACTAAACAGAAAGTTAGCATAAGTAGTATGCATAATTCTTCTACTTGTGTGACTATTCAGTTAGCTTCTTGTGACGTTTTTTTAACAATAAATAAAATGGGAATGTCATATAAATTTGAAAGCACTTTGACCAGCATATATCAGGGACAAAATGATCCAACTTAGACATTTATTAGTCTCTGGTATATGATTAAGTTGTTATACAATGGTTATCACCACTATTGGTTTCTTCCTTTGTTAGGAAAGTGAACAGTTGTGTGTGTGTGTTACATTGAAGTAGAAGTTTCTGGTTATGTCATGTGATGCACACTCATATGGTATTTTCTGAGGCAAGACCCATGTGACAACAAGTGATATTTGGAGAGAGTATATGTGAGACTAAAGAAACACTGACTGGGTGCTTGCGTAGCTAGCTGTGCAGCTCTTCCTTGGTCTCCTGTCTTTGCTGATCTTTACTTCATTGAGAGAGGTATGGCAGAGAATTCCTGGCATTTTGGCTGGTCCTGGTTACTCCCACTGACTCATACCCATTTGGCAGAGGCTTGTCAGTTCCTGCTGGATTATATCACCACTGTGATTTGTGTTTGGTGACACTTTGAACTGGACTGTTCGTATCCTGACACTACTGAACTGGACTGGGTGTCCTTACAAATGGAGATTGGAATCGCCTCCAAGAAACCCTTAAACAGGTCTGCATCCCCTTGTCCTATTTACCATCTTTTCTCTCTTAACTTTGGAATGTGGGTTGGAAGGTAGAAGAATTTGAGAACCCTTATTAAAGTAGATTTTGAAAAATATAAGCCTACATTATCTGATGCTAGAAACATTTAAAATGTAGACAACTTTCTCTTTAATCCTCTTCTTCCCTTCAACTTTGCTTTATTGTCCAAGAAAATTATTTTTCAGTTGAATTATCTTTATACTTTCTTTAATTTTTAAATCATACAAATTATTATTATTAAATACTAAAATGACCAATGTACCAGTTTTCAAGTACTTTTAACTAATATACCCAAAATCCTCTTAAGTGATGTAGTAAATGTCCTGATAGTCAAAATAAAAGGAGTATAAATTTTAATCAAAATGCCTTAAAAATAAAACAAAAAGTTGATTCATGAATAAAAGATAAATAGAATTGTCTCTTCAAACAGGCTTTGATTTAGAAGGAAAGCATGGCTGTTGGTCAAAGGAGGCAAGTTTCCCTTAAATCTTCTTCTGGAAAAGAGGCTCATTTTAAGCCTTTCTCCATTTTTTTTTTGAAACAGCATGACTGTCAAAAGCAACCAGATCCATCTCTCTCTAGGCCAAAGAGAGAAACAACAATGGTTTCCATTTAGTTAATTCTTCTCTAGTTGAACGTGCACAGGAGTGAACTCATTAAACTCAAAATTGTAATTCAAATTCTAGAGCCACACTCAAGTACACCTATGACATGCAGACACACACACACACACACACACACACACACACCTACCTATGTATAGTTTTAAAAATAATAAAAAAATCTTTTTTAAAAAGTGGATTAATACTAATAGAAATTAGATACCAAACATGCAAGAGGGATATTTTCTAATGTGAACAGAAAGGTTTCAATTTTGAAATATACTCAGACCAAAGTTGAAATGAAATCCAACTAGCCTTGCTAAATTAGGTTTCATTTTTTCAGGCAAGCAAAGTGGATTAGACATAATGAGGTCAAGTTATGAAGATTCATAATACTGGATTTGGGACTGTAGATTTTGTTCTGTGGAAGTAAGAAATCATAGCTCTATTTGAATAGATAAGTAACATTTTAGAGGTATTTGCATTAATCTGTTTTTTTACTATTATAACAGAATAGATGATGCTGGATGCATACAGCCATGTTTAAGTTCCATTTGGAGATGATGAAAGCCTATCTTTCATGTAGACAGCCCCCTCAAAAATCCTTCTGACCAGCCCACATTTTGGTGGACCCCATCGAGGCAGTAAGTAACACAAGTAGGAAGGCTTTGCATGAAAAGAAGCTAGACACTGCAGAAAAGCTTCCTTGAAAATGTTCTTGTGAGACTAATCAGAGCCTTATGAGAACCATATTCATTCCTCCAAAGATAGCACCCGTAATAAACCAGTTACCCTTCACTGCATTTCAAATGCTCTGTTGTCAGAACACCATGCAAGAATGGAGTCATAAGGGTGACTACAGTTCTGAGTGCTTGTGAGAAAATTACAAGAAGACAGAGGAATTTTGTGACCTCAGTTTGTTCAAAACATAGGCTTGTTCTTGGTATGTGTTTGCATCCTCCTCCCAGGTGTAGAAGATAGATGTGAATTTGCTTCAGACTACTCAGTATTACTTGCCATTGTTATTTAATGAAATGTCTATGCTTCTACGGAAAACCATGTTTCTGCCATGTGAGACATGATCTTGTGATTGTATATTTTACTCATGCTATTCTTCCTAACACTCAGAGGATACATTGTTTTATTCCCTGAATAAAATTGGCTATTGCATGAGACTTTAGTCTGGATCATTTATCAGTTTTATTCTCCCACTGCCTTTGGACCCGGTAAACTCTCTACCACCTGTCAGTTACACTGGAGGCCAACTTGCTTCACTTGGTTCTGATTGGCATGCTCCCACTTTGTTTAACATGGCAGTGTTGTATGAGGAAATTCAGTCAAGCAGTGGTATCAGGGAAGAGCATTTGTTAGTCAGAGACGCATAGTAAGCAACTTATTTATTGAGAAATATTTGTTTCATCAGCCATTATTTTAAGGCACTTGAAACTCACCAGTAAACAAAGCAAGCATAAACTCTACACTTCTGAAGCTCATATTCTCATGGGAAGCCTCATGCATAAATACATTTGGTTCTCCTGTCAAATTTACAAAGTGGGGATCATTAACCATATTTTAGAGCCAAGTCATTAGAAAATAAAATAATTTGCCAAGGTGACACAGTTACTAATTGGCAATTAGAAATATATTTTCAGGAGTATGTCAAAGAAGTTGGAAATATGATATCAGGATTATGTTAGGGAGGTTTAAATAGGAGGCTAACGCAGTAAACCAGATATGTTTTGTTAAAGTCCAGCATAAAGCGCTGTGAGTAAGAATAACAGAATAGGCAGAAGAGGCGACTCAGCTGTGAAGAGCACTGTTATCATCCAGAGGACCTGATTTTGATCCTTAGCTCCCACATGACCACTCACAACCATCTGTGACTACAGTTCTATTCAAATGCTACATCCTCTTCTGACCTCTGCAGGCAATCATGCATATGGTATACAGACACACATTCATGTAAACACCAATACACACAATACAAATGAATAACAGAAACGGAGATCTGCAGGCTAACTCACATTAACAAGGTGGAACATGAGCAACTGTTGCTAAAGGAAATTGAAGAAATAAGTTAAAGCAAACAACTGTTAATTCCAACTCGGAATAACTATAGGAATGTCAAAATTATACATTTTACTTTGTATGAAAATGAATATTTGATACCTTAGGTGTAGGTTTTGAAGTGATGGACTGGTATTGAACTGAAATATAAGAAAATAACATGTAAATGTCTTATAAGTGTGAACTTGTACAAACTCTGACCATAAGTGACTTTATCTGTTATCTTTTGTTTAACTATAAACTGAGATGAAAATAACACCACAATTAATATTACTGTTAGAGAATTAAATAAAATATTGTAAAATATGTAGAAATACCTCTCCACATAACAATGGTGAATAAATACTAATCATTATATTTTTGTTATTAACTGTTGAGAAGAAAGTTTAAGATTAAATAATGTATTTATTAGTCATAAGTACGAATCTTTGTTTTTATCATATAAATTATGAAACAAAGAGGAAGTATAAATACAGAACAAAAAATATTAAGGCAAATAGTTATATTGTAAACATAAGTAAAAATAGAAATAACAATGTCGTAGCCCCACCTATGCTAACACTATATACTGACTAAAGAGTTTAATGACACACAGGAAGAATCCATAGCCAATCCTTCTGAGAACAGTTGATACTTGCTTGGTGTTTATTCCTTATCAAACACTCAAAGGCTTCATGTACTATGTGTGCTTCTTTTCTAATTTAAAAATTCATTCAATGTGTAAATATAAGCTCAAATCATGCAGTTTAAACATAGCAGAGCAAGAATTTGTGTCTAGATAAATGAGTGCTAGATTCTAGATACTTAAGCATTATTCTCTGTGCTGTAACCCAAACTGCACATGCCCAAACTGGATTATTTTTCTGAAGACAATCCATTAATTTCAGAATTAGAGGCAGGGGGATTGGTATAGGTCCAAATTCAATCTTTTGACATAACAAAGTTCTAGGTTACCAACACAGCCAACAAAAATAAAACAAATACCCCAAATGTGGATACACAGAAACATGAAAAGACAGAGCTGAATGACCTTAGACAGATTTTTTTTTTAACATTCATTTAAAGTTTCAAAGCATGGTGATCTCTGGAAGATAAGTTGGACAGCATTACTTTGTGTACATTTTGGATATCTAAATAACTAAACCCACCTCAACTTGATCACAAAGGGAAAACAATTCAAGCTTTATGTACATAATTTAACAATCTTTGAATCGTTTTATTTTCTTCTTCAAGGAAGACATGGCTTAGGAAGCATTTAACGTGAGGAGTAAGTTTGGCAGAAAAACATCAAAGTCTCAAGAACAACAAATATAATTATTCTGAAGTACTCTGAAGGTTTTTTTTTTAAATTAACAAGGGAAGACTCAAGAGTAGTTCATAACAATATTTATGAAACAGTGCATGTTATTTAAATATCTCCATGGACTTTATTACAGATCATAATTATAATCAAATTTATGAACATCTAACTGAGTTAGTTGGTATTTTGTTATTATTACAGATAATAAGAAGAATATTAATTTGTCAGGGTCACTCAAGGAGTCAGAGGCTGAAGTAAGAATAAAATTGAAGATATTTTTAATTCAAGTCATCTGTTAAATATAACCACAAACTTACAATGGGAATGGCAAAGTTCATTGAAATGTCAGAGGAAATTATAATTGATAAAAGAAATATACCTGTAGGAAGCAACTTTGATGCTTTTAAGTGGGAAATGCAATATTCCTACTCCTATGTTCTCATGCATCCATGTTATTCAATAATTCAAATTATTGAAACATGTAAGAAGAAGAAACAGTTACTAAACTACTTTTCTTAAGGGTCATATTTGTAAATAGAATGTTGGGGACAGTGGGAAAGTGTTCTCTCTGTCACCAGGAGATCAGCCATGTAGCCACAGTGAAGTTCTGTGAGTGGATATACCAACTAACATTTCTTTCAGTCTGGACCAATATAACTGTTGAAGTTCATAATAAGTAGAACTAAGCATAAAATACAAAGTTTTTAGATTTAGTGACAAAAGCAAAAACCAAACTATGAAGTCTCACATCAGTGCCTAAACTATAGTTTGAGGTTCATAATTTATGTTGAACACACATGAGGTTCATTATATCCAAGAAATGGGTAACTGCTGATCAATTAAAATGCATAGAATGAGGACAAACACCTGATCTCTGACCTGTACAGGGACAGCTCCACACACGTGCACACACACCACAGAAGAGTAGAGGAAATCTTACCGCAAGTGAGCCTCTCTTTCACACCAATACTTCCTTTGTGTTGCTCTAACATACATTTGGTTTTTTTCTAATATACATTTGGTGTGAAGGGCAGTTCTTTGATTCAACTCTTATGAAACTAAGGAATGAAACAAATTTTATAGCATTTGGACCTGTAAGGAAGGTAAAAATCTTGTGTACTTGAATATCAACATAAAGGTTCACAATGAAAAAATTGTATGTATAGACATTCTACACACTTGATTAAATTTTGAAATTTTCATTTGACTCAATGCATATGATGTTAATTATACATTGAAAATATAATAAAATGCAGATAACTTTTCTAATTTTCTCAAAGATCAAACTTGTAGTAGGTAGATTCTCTTTAAGTAGTTGGGGCAAAGTCAACATGCACACTCTAAGGCTGACTTTTCTATCAAAAGTAACCAGCTCGTTCTTTTATTTCTGCGTAGATGTCTCTGGTAAACACAGATGCAATCAAATCAACAGATTGGTCCTTCTTCCTCAAATGCCATCCCACTTTTTTGCTTCTATCTATCTCTGCCTGATAAAACAAGCATCAAAACGTGAGTTCACATGAGTGGAGACTCCCAAGAATATATGTGATTGCTACAACAATACGATGTTTAAAAAACAAGAGGAAGACTCAAAGGAATGATTCAGAATAATTCTCTGAATAAGCCCATCTTCAAATGCAACCTTTTCAACCCTACTTGATTTGCAATCAGTTTGACATCTCTTGGCATTGTTTGAATGACAAGAAGGCAGTCCTCTGAAAAGTTAATTTTACTCATGAAATGGGGCTTATACTTAATCATTGTATAAACAAAATGATAGCAATATCACATTAGCAACAGTGCCAAATAGAAGATATATATTTAAATTCTCAGTAAGCAAATGAATCTCAGTCATGGACAAATGCTAACATTGTGTCTTATTTACTGAAGAATTTTCTATATAGAAGTCCAAGGTAAGTATTTCCTTGTCCTTGGAAAGGTGGTATGCATGTGTTTCAGAACACTGACAATGGAAAACTCTTGCCTAACTTTAGTAAATTTTTCCTTTTCATACATTAAAAATAGTAGGTTCTTCAGACACATGGATATGTTGCTAGCTATTCTATTTTACACTTAAAATTCTGCTTTATGATACATGCTTGAAACAGGAATAGAATCATGCAATTTCGGTTAGTTTGGTGGATAGAATTTCAATAGGAATCCCATGGAGAGGACTCAATATCCACCCTGTGCAGTGACCTCTTGTTGAGGTGAGGTCTATGAGTAGGATTAAGGGGGGAAAGATAATAAATTTTACAAACGTGACAAATATTTACCATGACCATCGTTTTAGATGGAGTAAAATGTGTGTTTGTTTAGATCTATGTTGTTTGAGTTTTCCATGGCTTGTGGTGAAAATATTTAGAACAGAAAAAAAAAAAACCTCACAAATTTAAAAGCACTGACAGCAGGACACAGTGGTATAAGGTGTTGATCTAGGATAAAGGGAGTTGAGACAGTATATGAAGAGTTCGAGGCCAGCCTGGTCTATGTCTCAAGGAGGCAGTATGAGGAAAAAGGAAGACTAAAGACACTAGGAATTCATAAAACAAAACTCATAACAGATTCACAAGTTGGAAGGCTAGACAAAACGGGAAAAGTTCAGACTCACTTATCCCCTCGTCTCTTCTGTATCTGTCTTGTAAATACAGGCATGCTGTATTTAGTGCAAGCCATTTCTTCCTTGATTGAGATGATTGTGTGATTTCTGATCTTATATCTATTTGTACGATCTATTGCAGTGATTGATTTGTATACTTGAACCAATCTTGTAGCCCTGGAAAGAGCCAAATTTATTGTTTCATCTTCATGTGCTTGGAATTGCACTTGTGAGAATTTTATTTAGAATTTTTGCATCAATGTTCATCAGAAAATTATTATATATTCTCTATTGATTCTTATCAAGTCAGTATAAATGTAAAACTTGTTTCATAGAAAAAATTTTATAGCATTGCTTCTTGTTTCATGGAACAGATTCAGAGGCATTATGATGACTTTTCCATAAAGGTATGATAGGATTGAATTCAGCAGTCTATCCATCCAGCCGTGGACTTTCCTTCGCTGTACTTCATATGACATTTCCTTGTATTTTTTTTCCTGCTGTTCCAATCTCTGTGACTGTTATAGACCTGCTTGCTTTGTTTATATATTCTTGATTTCATTTTGGTAGGTCATACATGTCTTAGAATTTATACATTTCTTCTAAATTTTCCAGAGTTTTGTTTGTAATATCAGTTTTCAAAGTAACCATGAATGATTTTGGTCCTATCTAGTTTTTAGCCAATTTAACACATATTGAAGTCATTTTAGAAGAAGGAACCTCAATTCAGGAGATTTCCCCTGTGGGATTAGCCTATGAGTAAAACTGTGATATGTTTCTTGATTGATGATTGCTGTGAGGGTCCAGTTCACAGTGGGTGGCAGATGCCCTGGGATGGTCATCCCTTGTGCTATCAGAAAGGAAGCTGAGCAAAGCATGAACAAGCCAGCAGTGCACATACCTCCAGGGCTTCTGCATCTGTCCTACCTCCAATTTTCTTCCTTGAGATCCTACCCCGACATCCTGTCATGATGGACTATGGTATAGAAGTGTAAGCTGAAACAAACCCTTCCATCCCCACATTTCATTTAATCATGTTATATCATAGCAATAAAAATTCTAAGACATTTCTCTAGCTTTCATTGGGATCTACAACAATATCCACTTTCATCTCTATTTTTTTCTTTTTTAATTTGTCTGTTACATTTTCTTTTTTTATTAGATATTTTCTTTATTTGCATTTCAAATGATATCTCCTTTCCTGGTTTTCCCTCCATGGGGGAAAAAGAAACCTGTTCCCTCACCCCTCCCCCTGCTCACCAACCAACCCTTTCCCATTTCTTTGCCCTGGAACTCCCCTACACTGGGGCATAGAGCCTTAACAGGACCAAGGGCCTCTCCCCATTGATGACTGACTTGGCCATCCTCTGCTACATATGCAGCTGGAACTATGAGTCCCACCATGTGTACTCTTTAGTTGGTGGTTTAGTTACATTTTCTTACACATTAGAAATAACAAGAATTTGAAGAACATATAGCTGTCAAGTATAGCAATCCTAAATAAAAGGAAATTTCTTGTGCTTACAGTAATTTAGGACCAAAGAATTTTCATTTTCCTCAGGGTGTTCGCAGCATCTAGCACGGAACTGAAGTTAACAGCACAAGACTGAAGGCTTATTTCCTTGCTGGTTTTTCAGCTAGTGGCCAGCATGACTTCTTTTTTTTTTTTTTTAGATGTTTTCTTTATTTATAATATCTCCTTTCCCAGTTTCCCCTCCAAAAGAAAAAAGAAAAAGAAAATAAAATAAGAAAAAATAACATAAAATAAAAAAACAAAAACTAAAACAAACCCCTGTTTCCTTCTCCCTCCCCCTGCTCACCACCCCACCCTCTCCCACTTCCTGGCCCTGGCATTCCCCTACACTGGGACATAGAACCTTCACAGGGCCAAGGTCTTCTCCTCTCATTGATGATCGACTTGGTCATTCTCTGCTATACACATGCTGCTGGAGCCATGAGTCCCCCCATGTGTAATGGTTGGTGATTTAGTCCCTGGGAACTCTAAGGGTACTAGTTAGTTCATATTGTTGTTCGTCCTAAGGGGCTGCAAACCCTTCAGCTCCTTGAGTCCTTTCTCTAGCTCCTTCACTAGGGACCCTGTGCTCAGTCCAATGGATGGCTGTGAGCCTCTACTAAAAGCATCTCACCTTCTTGTGAGTGAGTCTCTAGTGTGTTCCAGGCAGCAATAGCCCAATGAAACCTCTTAGTCTCCCTGATTTTATCTTCTACCCCCTTGGTATCTCCAAGTTTTCAAAATGTATGAAGTCATATGTTCACATTGTGCCCTTGTACGTAATCCAGGATAATTTCCCCATTTTCATGGCAGTATTTATAATTACAATCTAAAATACCTTCTTTGCTATGTAAGGCAGCTTATTTAAGGAATTAAGGATATAGAGTTTTTAGAAGATGAGCATGATATTGATTCAGTGTATCATACATTTTTAGTGTCATATAAATTCAAACTGATCTCATCAAAAAAGTGGATTCCCCAAAATATTTAGATTAATTTCCCTTTCAAGAGGATACTATTCTTTATTCTGTATTTTACACATCTCTAGTAAACTTTCCTCTGTCCCCACTTTATCAGTGTCTCTATGCTATACTAAGGATGTGCTTTCTTGGCATCCACTCTTTGTTTTTTTTTACATATGAAATACTGCAAATTTTACTTCTCTTTACTCTTTGGTTATTAAAGTAGGGCAAGTTAAAATTACATGCTTGTAATTCTAGACATTTTCCCTCTGTCCTTCTACGTCTCTATCATGAATTATTATAGTGTGATGTGATGAAAGTACCACAATTATTACACATCAACAAGATGAACCAGTTCTCAGCAAACTAAGATGTTTAGTCAGTTTTCTAGAAAGTACATGATCATAATTTCACTTTCTTCTGTTATTTTTCAACCTCATGATGTTGCTTAACATGATTTATTTAAAATGACATTATATAAGAATGCCATCATCATAGCAATTTCAGGAATGTTTATACGAAATCAACAGGTTTTCAATGATCAAAAGGAAAGGCAGTCTTCAGATGTGAACTGCTATATTTTCACTACTGGCTTTATGATATATTGTGCCAGTTGGTCCTTTTCCTATACTGACTTTTTAATGCAAGGGTCCTAATTTTGCCAAATTATAACTATGTCATTTTTCCTTATGTTGTCTTTTATAAAGGGTTTACATACTTGTACTTTATGTGATTCACTTTTTTAAATGGACTAGATATATTTTCCTATAATTAACCCTCAGGGTTCCTTTTTGTTTATAAATGAGAATTTTACAAGGTATGAATAAAACTATTAAAACAAAAGAATGATAGAGTCACATATAGTATTGTAACAAGATGTTGATTGAGAAAAAATCATATTAAGAATTTGGGTATCAAATACAATTCTTTTATTTAAGATAATTTTTATATATTGATCTATCTTTATACTGAGACTACATTATATATTAATTTTGTGTATAATTATATAGATATGTAATGCATGATTTATTATGTATAAATTATGAATTAATTTTCTACAGATACATGTAAATACATATGATCAAACTTAGATTCTGCATGATTTAATAGCTTATTCTCAAAGAGGGAGATTTTGCATATCCTGTCTCTTCAAATTATACTAGACTAAGACATTCAAGGTATACATAATTGCAGAAGTGAGTGAGAAGAGACTCCACACTTTTGCTGAAAGCTCCTCAGTATAATGTATATAGTCAGGCTTCTTTTCCCCTACCAAATACTACATTGTCATTTTCTGAATTGAATAGCTAAACAATGTGTCAGGATATCAAGATCAAACAAATAGGAAGGATACTATAA
Organism: Mastomys coucha; assembly: GCF_008632895.1. Lineage (NCBI taxonomy): Eukaryota > Metazoa > Chordata > Mammalia > Rodentia > Muridae > Mastomys > Mastomys coucha. The sequence continues at coordinate 80,828,175 of NW_022196912.1, read as the reverse complement.
AGCATTTTTATTTGCACAAGAAAGATAGCTGATGATTTGTAAATGTTTGTTTTCTTCTCTAGGCCTGGACTAATTTCAAACTTGTTGAAACTATATTTTGGACTAGGTTGGCAATGCTTAGTGAGAAACTCATACCTGTCAAAGTGCTGAATTCAGTGAGCCTTGTTCTCTAGCCCTCCATGAGATATTTATATTACCCTCCACCAAGGCTCAGGGAACATCACAGAAGAGAAACCAAATGAATTTAAGATCCAGGGGACAGAGAGGAACACAGTGATGTGCAATTCTTTGGATGTGACAGGGCCATTGTACACTGTACTATATATCTAGTGTGAACAACCATGCACTGAGAACTAACTGGTAGGCAAAGACGCCAAGGAAAGAAAGAACCTTACAGCTTGGAGGTAACACTTTCTCAGATGCCTGCCAGTAGGTTAATCAGAAACTGGTAATTAGAATAGTGTGATGGGAAAGATGTTTCAGGAAAACCTATATTATTCATTACTTTTTCTTGGTGTTTCAAATGTGGTTTTGAATTTTCTTATCATCTCAATAGTATCCTTAAATTCCCCCACAGTATCTAATAGTAACAGTAAGAGTATGCCATTTACTTGTCATAACTGAAAAGTTTTACAGTATGTTTCCAGAAACATAGGAAAAGGGTACATAATTAAGAAGCAATGAAATGAGTTATAGCACATATGAAAAAATTTACATTGCCTGCTGTCTATGAGACTTCTCAGTTAAGAAAGATTCATGAGAAAGAATACCCCCACTGATTCAGCTCTGAGCATTGGAACAGCTAGAAACCAGAGGGCCAACTAAAAGTCTAGGCCTATGCTCATTGTATCACTCCAGTTATACTGAGAATGGAAACTTGGCACATTTAATAAAATAAAATAAAACAACCAAACAAAAAAAAAAACCATGTCTTAGACTCTTGCCTGAATCCCTCCCATAACTCACCAGTATCTGTTTATAAAATAAGATTCAAGTTAGGATTCAAAACAAGAATTTGCTTTCAGTTCTTAAATCAAGTCAGCAAGTCACTAGTGCTGAGTGAATGGTGTTTTCATTTTCACTACTGGCTACCAGGTTCTTATATCTACAGAATGTGAATTAGAACAACACACATCTGTCCATAAGCCAGCTACATCATACTTGTATTGTAGAAATTCGCTGCCAAACTAAACACCGTTGTTGCATTACTGAAACTGACAATATGTACAGTCCTAAATTATATTGAGAATTTTTAAAATAATAACCAAGGCAACATTTATGAACAGAAAATGGACATCCTAATGCCACACCTCTCCAAAAGTTAGTGTCTTACTTCTTTGTAGGCACACACTCTAGAAATAAGGAACTGCCTAATCTTTTCTTTTTCCTTTTTTTTTCTTTCTATTCATTTGACATATTTTTATTAGATATTTTCTTTATTTACATGTCATATGATATCTCTTTTCCCAGTTTACCATCCAAAAAAATCCAAAAAACAAAAACAAAAAATGAAAAACAAAAAACAACAAGAACAAACCCCTGTTCCTTCCCCCCTCCCCTTGCTCACCACCCCACCCTCTCCTGCTTCCTGGCCCTGGCATTCCCCTACACTGGGACCTCTCCTCCCATTGATGACCAACTTGCCATCCTCTACTACACATATGCTGCTGGAGCCATTAGTCCCACCATCTGTACTCTTTAGTTAGTGGTTTAGTCCCTGGGAGCTCTGAGGGTACTAGTTAGTTCATATTATTGTTCGTCCCTTCAGCTCCTTGGGTCCGTTCTCTAGCTCCTTCATTAGGGACCCTGTACTTAGTTCACTGGATGGCTGTGAGCCTCTACTTCTGTATTAGTCAGGTACTGTCAGAGCCTCTCAGGAGATAGCTATATCAGGCTGTATTGTCCTTCTTTTAGTCTCTGCTCCATTTAGTCTCTGCAACTCCTTCCATGGGTATTTTGTTCCACTTTTTAAGAAGGAATGAAGTATCCACATTTTGGTCTTTCTTCTTCTTGAATTTCTACCAGAGGACCCAGCTATACCACTCCTGGGCATATACCAAGAAGATGCCCCAACATTTAATAAGGACACATGCTCCACTATGTTCATAGAAGCCTTATTTATAATAGCCAGAAACTGGAAACAACCCAGATGTCCCTCAGCAGAGGAATGGATACAGAAAATGTGGTACATCTATACAATGGAGTACTACTCAGCTATTAAAAACAATGAATTTATGAAATTCTTGGGGAAATGGATGGACCTGGAGAATATCATCCTGAGTGAGGTAACCCAATCACAAAAGAACACACATGGTAGGCACTCTCTGATAAGTGGAAATTAGCTCAGAAGATCGGAATACACAAAGTACAATCCACAAACCACATGAATTGCCTAATCTTAAATTACCAGTTTTCACCTAGAACTAAACAGAAACCAAAGTTTACAGTTTTAAAGCAATCTTTTGTAAGAGATGGTCAATTGAGTGTCCCAACTGCACAAGATATCTACTGTTCTTTACACATATTTCCACATGGATTTTTACCTCTGTATTCCAATGTACATCAAATGAAGTTAACATTGTTTCCTATGACTTCCTAGCATACTAAAGGTTTTTGGTTTTTGGTTGGTTGGTTGGTTGGTTGGTTGGTTGGTTGTTTTCTTTGTTTATTTGTTTGCTTTGCTTTGTTTTGCACAAATGTTGACACTTAAAATGTTTTGTGAATTAAGCATCTAGACAATTTATATTTTGAGGTACCATACATGTATAAAATACTATCTTTTTTACATTTGAATTAAATCTGTCTTTAATATGACAATTGTCATTTAATAGTTCAATGTCTTTATTAAGCAACACATAAATAAAAAAAAATTGAGATTATTGTCTCTTGGTTTAACCCAGCAAGACTAAATAAGATCCTTTAAATATGTTGATTGCTTTTTAAATAGGCAATTAAATGTGTTCGTCACCAAAATAATCTTTAGAGACCAAATAGCATAAAGTTGACTATTCTTAATATTATTTGATTTTCCTAAATGTTGAGTTACTGCAGGGATTCTTCCACAGAAAAAGATATTATACTGATAAGAACATAAAATGTGCTTAGAAAAAATGTGGTTTCTAGAGTTTCCAAATTTGGAAATTCATTAAAAAGTACCTAACCCATAATTCATGATGCAAATAATGATAACATAGAAAGTATAAAGTATAAGAAATGCCAAGATTTTATATTTTCTCTATATCTAGCAAAGCTACTGAACAATTATTATTTAAATCATAATTACATACCTCATGTAAAAGATTAATTGTGCCTTATTTTATGTCTGACAAATAAATTATAACAGAGACAAAAATGAAAATATTTTCAATTTCCAATAATATCTAGATTTCCTTGCTGTAATACATTCATAGATAGGACTTTCCTTGTAATTAATTAACATTTGATTGAATTTCCTAATATTACAGTTTTGTTAACACACAAAACCTGCACAGTTTGCACAAGCTTTTCCCATCAGGCATGAATGTAATTATCCCTTATCTTTCAACACAGCCAACCCTTGTAAATATAATTACAAAGTTTTATGTTTAGTGAAGCATACAAAATCTCATAAAATTAATATTGTATTTATCCTCTTACCTTTGTTAGTTATTAAAATTCACCAGGGACTTTTTGAATCCATCCTCTGTAACTGTAATTTCTAGCTAGAATTAATTTTTACCTTGATTTTCAAACTTTAATGAAAATAGTTACAGGTATTTGTAATTTGGCAATTGTTAACAGTTTAGGCTTTTGACATAAAGACTGAATTTGGATTATAAGTCTTAACAATTAGGAAACTGGGAATAATTTCATAGAGCATAAAGAATAAGAAAAACATGTTCCCACCTAGAGAAATAGGTAATGAAAATATTTTTATGTCATATTATTCAGATATCTTTATTTCTTTTTTCTGTTTTATATTCTTATTGGTATTAAACAATGTATGTGTGTGTGTTTGTATGAGTGTGCATATGTGTGTGTGTTTGTGTGTGTGTTTGTATGAGTGTGCATATGTGTGTGTGTTTGTAGGTGTGTTTTATGTGTATACATATAGGTTTACATCCATGCAAGCATGTGAGATCAGAGGGTTCATAGAGGTACTGTTATGTCACTCTCTGCTTCATTCCTTTGAGATAGGGTCTCTCACTAAAACTCAAACAAGGCTGGCTGCAGTCCTCTTGTATTTGCAGCTCCAGTGATGGAGTTTAAAACATATACTTTTTATATGAGCCCTGGTAATTAAGCTCGGGTCCTCAGCCTCATTCAGTCAGTTCTCTTACCTGCTGAGCCATCTCTTTAAACTCAGGCCTCTTTGTTTCTAATATCTAGAATATATTAAGTTATAACACATGTTATTATGAAAGGCATTTTTCATTGCAAGAGTAATTAAGCCGATTATTTTACTTTAGTAATATATATTAAGTGGATCTATAGCCCGCTATAAACTACTCTTTAAATGACAAGAAAGATTCCTGGAATGTTGATGTAAATTAAAAAGTCTATTTTTTTAATCTGAGAAAAGATGATTCGTCAACAAACATAATGTACAGAAAGCTAAGTGCAGTCCTGAAAGTTAATTTGTTGTTTATTTTGTTAATTTTTGACTGGTTGCTATTTATTCTGCATTAAATATATGAAAACTTCTGTATTTGACATTTATGTGCCTTACTGGACAAAGCAGACTATAGAGTTTAGAAAAGGACAAATGTATTGTTCAAGTTTCTTTTCTGTTGCTGTGATCAAATATACTGACAAAAAGCAATTGAGGAAAAAGGGTTCATTCTGCTTAAACTTCCAGGTTATAGTCGATCTTTTTCAGAGGTCAAAGCTACAGAAACTTAAAGGAACTAGTTTGGGTCCAATTTCTCCACTATTACACAGTTCAAAACCTCTGCCCAGGGAACTGTGATGCCCACAATGGGATAGATCTTATCATGCCAGTTAATTTAATTAAGACATTCACTAAGAGACATGCTCACATACTACCCCAATGTAAATGATGTCCTTTTGAAACTTTCTTCCCAGATTCTATTTTGTGTCAAATTGACAATGAAATGTACTATAACATCCATGGAACAGAAATACAGCAGAGAGAGTTTCAGTATATCTAAGACACATTAGTTGTTTATGCTTATAAAGTTGCTGAGTTTTTCAAATTGGAGGTTTGTATTACTCCTAACCACATATTAGATGCAGCCCCATTCATTCTGAATACTAAATCAACTTTACATTCAGGATAAACCTGGAATTAAAAACCTAAAAACCTTTAGTGCATGAAATGTGATAAAACAGCAAAATCTGACTTTGGTATACATGAACTTAGGGCTCTAACTGACAATGAAGTACCTTAGGTAATTATATGTTGAATGAAATTAAGTAGATGGATTAGACTTTTTAGAAAGATGTGTATAAGTCAAATTTAAAAGATTACTGTAAATGTAATTGTAATACAATTCCTTTAATGTCTAGACAACATTGCACACCAAGCATCAAGAGTTTCAGAAAGACTTGATTATGTTTTTAAACATGGGGGTCACAACTGGCCTCAGCAATCCTTAATAGACCAATTAAAGGAGTCAGATTAATAATAAAAAACAGAGAAGGAAAATTTATTCAATGTAACCACAGTGGGATGATGGACAAAGAGACCCAGAAAATAGCCAAGATAGGGTTCTGAAGTAAAATCAAAGAATTAGTAGATAGCCAGTGATATGCACTTCTAAGCAGTCAGGGGAAGATGTGGTCCTGCCCATGTCTGCTCCTTCATTGTTGGTTGTTTGTCTTATCCTATAAGGAAATCTGAGAAGTTGCTAGAGCTGTGTAAAATTTCCTCTCACTGGCATCTGTTTCTTTTCCAAGCTTAAGATTCTTGTAGAAATTCTCATTTTAATACCCTAGTAGTTAGATTGAAAGAGACAATGTTCTCCTTAGAATATCTTATTTCTTGCCAAGTATACTTTTATAGAAAATGACCAGAAAGCAATCATTGGGAAAGCTCTCTAAAAGAGACTTGAAGGCAGAAGGTTTATGGAAGTTCTCTGTGAGATTAAAGAAAGCCTCAGAGAGGTTCTTCTAGCAGTTGACTGAAACAGATGCAGATAGTTACCGCCAACCACTGGACTGAGGTCGGGGACCCATATGGAAGAGATAGGGGAAAGACTGAAGGAGCTGAAGTGGATTGCAACCCCATAGGAAGAACAACAGTGTCAATTAACTTGGGCTGGTCCATGGCCCCTGTCACATATGTAGCAGAGGACTATCATGTCTGGCCTCCATGGAGAGGGTCCACCTAATCCCATAGAAACTTGATGTTCCAGGGAAGAATGCTGGCAGGAGTGTGGTTGGGGTTGCGGGGGAGTACCCTCTTAGAAGCAAAAGGGAGTTGGAATGGGGGACCAAGAAGGGGTAAGCAGGGAGAGAGGGGAGGGGATAGGAGGTTTTTGGAGGGGAAACCAGGAAAAGGGATAACATTTGAAATGTAAATAAAGAAAATATCTAATAGAAAAGGGGGCACATTTGGAATGTAAATAAATAAAATAATTTTATAAAAATAAAACTTAAAGCAAAAAGAAAGCAGAAATGTTTCAATATTCATTCACAGAAACTTACTAAAGCAATTGAAGTACTTTAAAAACCATACAGGGATTCCTCCCCTAAAGAAGACATGAAGGAAAATGAGAACGCAATGGAAGCTATCGATAGCAAGCTGCATGAATTATAAGAATTAATAACAATAAAGGAAACATCAGAACAAAAAAGACTGACCATAAGTGAAAGTTTGGACATTAGTAAAGGAGCAAATATTCAGGTTTTTACAGTTCTAAATTGAATTGGTAAAAAGGGTAGAAATCTCTTATAGGGAGAGTAACAGAAAACGCAAACCTAGACAGAGATACAAATATCTGGGTATAGGAAAGCTGAGGCTCTGTTCAGATCTTATTCATCTTATCGACACATTAATCACATCAGACTCCAAAAAGAGGCTGATGAAGACATTTTCAAGTCTATAAGAGAAAAAGAAAATAATTCTCAGTCAGATGTTTATTAAATGAGTAAACAAACAAACAAACAAACAAAAACCTAGTTTTTAGTTCCTTCTAAGTGGAGCTACCATGAATTATGATGAATGCAGTAACATTATTTTTGAGTTTGGGGGTTTGAAAGATGGTCAGGATTAGTCAACAAGATAGAATTGCTTTCAACTTTTATATTGCTCAAATTTTTCAGTGTCTAGGAGCAACTGCCTACCTGTAGCATATTTTTATTCAGGGTATTGCAAAGCTCACATTTTTAGGCCATTAATGTCACAGCATATCATTTAAAAAGAGACTTCTCTGGCCACAAGGGTCCCATAAACCAACAGGCACTTTTCCATTTTAAAGAAAAATGAGTTTTATACACAGAGGTAGTTATTTGTGGACCTTGTCATAAAGAAGAGAAAAGATTCCATACATTACCAGTCTATCTCTCCAAAGATATAATTAAAAATTATTCTTTGTTATTAAATAAATTTCAACTGCCAAATACCCATGAGATCTGCTGTTGAGGCCCACCATACTCCAGAGGGAAATAACTCCATTTACAAAGACCCAGTGCTCCCTCAGCCGACTGTCTGTCTAATTCCCTAGTGTGTCTCTTAGTCAAGAAAGAAGTGCACTGTGAATGGATGGCACACAAGTTTGTGAAACATTCCAATATGGAATATTGGAGAATAAAAAGAAAATATATTGTGTTAATAAAAGGAATATAATCTATAAAATTAAAAAAAAAAAACTGTTCCTATGTGGTAGCATGCTCCTGCAATACTAATAAGTGGAGGCAGGTTTAGAAGTTCAAGGCCACCTTATGCTATGTAAGACCTTGCCTCAAAAAACAGTAAATAAGTAAAATAAATACATGCAAACCAAGTCTGCCGTCACCATTAGTTTGACCGCTACAAACTTGTGTCCCTCTCTTGTTAAGATCTCATGACACCTACTTCAGTTGTGAAAATGAATAGAATAATGAGCCGGGGAACAAGTAGAAAGCATAAACATTAGTCTCTCCACAGTTTCCAGTTGCAGTAGGGAAGCTGAGTCACTGAAGATAAACACTGAGCACATCTTCAAATTCAAAGTTCATAAGCTCACTACTCATACAAAATAGAAATTTTAGAAACAAACCCATTACACAGTGAGTTTATTCTCTTAATGAAGATTGATCTTGGGTTTTTCAAAACACTCCATGAGATAAGGAAATCCCAGCCATAATACATGAGAAAAACGCATTCATTTATAAACAACACCGATCCATATTAAAAACAGTATAGAACAGAAAAAAGTGCTTCATAATTGAAAAAAAAAATATTTGTAGCAAACGGTGCAATATCATTTATATAAAATTATTTTCAAGCAATATTACTAACAGGAATATACAAACATTTAACGGCCATCTTCCATTTTTATGGGCATGTTTTATATATCTATATAAATTATTTAATAGTTTCACAAAAATTAGCATTTAGCATTCACAGTAAGGAATTTTTTTCAGGAATACTATTTATAAATGGAGGCAAGTGACTAAATGATTATTTATGTGAACACTTCATGAAATTTAGCTCAAGACACTGGTCACAGGTCACGTTGTCCTCAGTTTCACCTCAGCAGTGACCCTGTTTATGGGGTGATCAATGCCAGGCCAGTCTTCATGCAAGTCCAGCAGATAAAAATGATGATCATAAGTGTTTTCTCTGTGATGGGTTCATTACTTAAAATGTGTTCGAGCTGCAGTGAGCTTTTTTTCTTGCCTTCTTGCCTTGGAATTAATAGTTTGTGTGCATAAGGCCAGAAAAAAAAACAAAACAACAAAAAAGTTGCTGAGCAGTGCAACCTTCCCCTAGAATGTAGCTTATGCATTGTATAAGAGACCTTTGAAACTGTCTTTTCCATCTTCTTCCATGACTGATGAAGTCTTCTGGATACTTCTCTTTTATAACAACATCACAGCCCATGGACATGCGCATCTATTTCACTTCCTGTAAGATCATCACCGTGTGAAATTGTTTATTTTATATGACTGCCAGAGTTAAGTGTCTTAAAGATACTGCAGCTTTTCATCTTCGTATGGCTCGTGCTGGTTTGATGCTTATCACTGGGGATGTCAGTGTTTGCCTTCTCCTATGGGAACTGATTGGTAGCAAAGATGATTATACCCTTAGAGAAAACAGATAATAGCTTGAATACACACACACACACACACACACACACACACAGAGAGAGAGAGAGAGACACACAGAGAGAAACACACAGACACACAGACACACATGTCAAATATTTAATACAGGAGAGAATATCTTCAGATGTTTTTCTGAAGAATGATGTCTAAAATGAAAAGACTATATATATATGAATAACATAGAATTCATGAGATATTTATACTACAGATGTAATATTTAAATGCATTGGCCTGGTTGCTAAGTCTGCCCTGTTATTCCGAGAAGTAACAATATTCCCTTAGAATTGATGGATCCAGGCACCAGTTTGTTGGAAAGAGAAACGGCTTTCTGTTGTTCTGCTCATGTGTTCATTTGTCTAGCTCCCTTGGGGAGGCAATAACTTATCCATCAGAAGGTAACATGAATATCTCCTCCTAATACAAACAACTTTTCTATTGTGTTCTCTGAAAGTCTCATTCAACTTGCTACATAAAATTTTTAAAAATTTAGTTTTGGGGGGCAAATGTTAATTTTTTGAAAATTAAAATATAATTATATAATTTGCCCTTTCATCAGTCCTTCGCATGTCTTCCACTTCCTATAAAATTCATGACCTCTTTTCCTTTAATTGGTGTGTGTGTGTGTGTGCCTGTGTGTCTGTGTGTAAATATATAAATACAATTTGCTCGGTTCACTTACCAATATTTGTATGTGTATATGATTTCAGGGACAGCCGATTGGAGTTGGATAACTGATTAGGAGGCTGATCCCTGGGGAAGACTCCCTTTCTTAGGACTTCTTGGTTCCCCATTCAGGGTTGGGTTCCCATGAGATTTCCCCCTTCCACATTATTTTATCTGTATGTTGTTTCTGCAGCCATACTGCTGAAATATAATGCATGAAGCTTCTCTGTCTTTTCTAGAAGACACAAGCTCACAGCAGATTTCATGGTTGGTTGGTCTCTAAAATCTTTCTTCCCTTCTTTCATGACATCCCTGACCATTAGGAGCAGGAACTGTGCTGTAGGATTGTGTCTCCACTTGGCATGGGCACCCTATAATCAGTAGTTCTCTGTCTGTTTAACAGTATTAGCTATCTGTAATTATCTCTATTGCAAAGAGAAGTTTCTTTAATAAGGGGTGTCTTAGTAAATAGCATTACCAAAAGCAATTTGGAGAGAAAAGAGTTTATTTGGCAAAAACTGCATATTCCTACTTATACTGAAAGATGTCAAGACAGGTACTCAAGTTGGTCAGGAACCTGGTGTCAAGAACTAATAGAGAGATCATGGTTTGGTGCTGCTTATTGGCTGTTCCTCTTGACTTGTTCAGCCTGTTTTCTCATAGAATCAAGGATTACCAGCCCAGAGGTGGAACTAGCTCTGATGGGATTAAATAGATTAACCCCTATTAATCATTATTTAAGAAAATTCCCTATATGCTTACCAGCAGCCTGATCCTATGGAAGCATTCTCTCAATTGAGTTTTCCTCCTTTCAGATGACTCTAGCCTCTGTCAAGAGGCCATTGAAAGAATGAAAATTAGCCATTGAAGGAATGAGAGCTACACTTATCAGTGAACAAGTGGAATGAGAATTTAGAATGTAGTTATCAATCCAATTAAGCTGGTTTATTAAACTGGTAGTAAAAGGCTTTTCTCTAAGATCCATGATCACCCTAGCCCCAAGCAGTTGACTAGGTTTCTTTCTGGCATCTGGCTTGATTCCCCTCTGGCTTAGGAGACCTTACTTTCAATGAGAGAGCTATTGGTTTCTGTCAAGATAGGAATACCAATAGGTACACTAATGTTATTGTGTCATTCTGCTCAAGATTGCAGTTCACAGACATCAAATGGGGGTGTACTATTGATTGCCCACCCCTAAAAGCATATACAGTATTGAAAGCTAATCCTTAGGCAGGAGATTCTGGTCCAGATCCAACTGGGAACCTCCAAGTCTGAAATGCAAGGTGTGTTCAGCAATAGAAACTTACTCTTAGCCACAGGGAGGAATGAAGAGCCACAGCAATAGCCTCTATATATTATTGAACACCCTCTCTTGACCAACAACTTGGAAAAGGGAGTTTTCATGCTTGGTACTGCGATTTTTGATAATCTATGGTCCCTGGATGGGGACATTGGTCACCCATGTAACAATTTTATTTAAACTGCATATATATCTTTATATGTATTATATGTAATTCTAGTAAATTACAATTCCTTATGGATTTCATCAAGCAGCCTTAGGGTTATTTTCTTTCCTGTCTTCAGATGTGTTGAATTTTCCACCACTCCTTCAACTGAAGTCTTATTGCTACATTAGCTCTTTCCTTCTTCAGATCACTCTCATGCATTTTCACCACCCACTGAGTAGGAAATTTATCTCAGAAGTGAAAATTCTTCAATTGAGTTATTTCTTTCCAGTCTTTGGCTTATTAAAAACATCCTGAAAGTTCATATCATTAATGTTCATCAAGCAAACCCATGAAGTCAATCAAGTAACTAAGTACAGTATTATTCATTTAATGACACTGAGAATATAAATTACAGATCTATGTTCTTGAAAGCCAGTTAATGTAAATGACTAGAAACATCTAAATGATTAGTAGTGTGAAAATTAAATAGTGTAACAAAAATTTCATTTTTTAACAAGTTATTACTGTGGCGATTAAAGTGTTATCTAGAGGAAGCCCAAAGTAAAAGAACCCAGAAACCCCAACCAACACACCAAAGTATCATACCTATGGTATTCTGTAGCTGTTTAACATTATTGCATTTGTTATTTTCATGTTATTTTGTTTCTGGTTGTTTTGTCTAAATATATGTTTGTACATCTTATGTGGGTAGTGCTCTTGGAGGCCAAAGGAGGGCATCGGATAGTAAGCTGCCATGTGCATACTGGGGATTAAACCTGGGTCCTTTAGAAGAGCAGTTTGTTTCATATATATATGTATACATGTACATATACATGTGTATATATATATATATATATAT
>NW_022196912.1:80812144-80815943 GCF_008632895.1 Mastomys coucha | reverse complement strand
TATATATATATATATATATAAACATGGCGGCATGCAGCAGACATGGTGACTGAAAAGGAGCTGAGAGTTTTATATCTTAATCTTCAGGCAGCAAAAGCAAATGTGCACCACACTGGGCATAGCTTGAGGATATAAGATCTCAAAGCCCACTTCCCACAGTGACATGCTTCCTCCAAGGCCACATCTCCTAACAATGCCTATAGGCCAAACATTCAAACACATGAATCTATGGTGGCCATTCCTATTCAAATCATCACAGAATGGGTCTGGGAATTAAAAGGGAGAAGTAGAAATTAACATTATAAAAATACATCCTATGGAATTCTCAAAGAATTAATACACATATTTTTAGAAAGTAGCTTTTGATAGAAAGGGCCAGGAGATTTTGACACAGAACATATGAGTTACCACTCAAACTTCTATATAAACAAAACAAGATTTAAAATATTGAAAAAAGTTTATTCATCATATAGATATTTGTTGAGCTCCAAGTCCTTGACAAGCACTGTTCCACGGCCCTGGGAGCTCATCAGTGAGCACAAAGAGGGTCCATACAGTAAAGGAACTCACTGTAATGGAAAAAGAGGGCAAGGTTGAATGAAGAGACATTAAGTTGCAAAGGCAAAGAGACTTCATTGAGGAATAGCAGCGTTAACACAGGAGAGAATGGATCTCAGAATTTCCTTCTGAGTACTTGGTAGTGGCTTTCACTTTTTTAAAAATCTTATTTTATTGACTCAAAGTTGAGAAAGGTTACTGTATTGGTTTTAAAAATGAGTGAAACTTCCTTTTTAAAGTTATTTCATTTGTTTACATTCCAGCCTTTGCCTACCTCACTCCCCCTCTCATTCCCATTTCTCTTCCTCCTTACCTCCAATTGGTTGTTCTCCCCCCCCCAAAAAAAAAACCAGGCCTCCTCCTTTGGTGGGGCCTCAAATCTATCTAGGATTAAGCACATCTCACACTGTGGCCAGACAAGGCAGACATCTGCTATGCATGTGCCAGAGGCCTCAGACCTGCCCATGTATGCTCCAGGTTGGTATCTCAGTCTCTGGGACCTGCAGGGATCTGGATTAGGGTTAGTTGAGTTTTCTGGTCTTCCTATGGGGTCACTCTCTCTTCCAGGTTCTTCAATCTTTCCCTTAATTCAACGTTACAGGTCTGTCCTTGTCTTCAGTCCAGTGGTTGGGTGTTAAGCATCTGCATCTGTCTCAATCAGTTTCTGGTAGGGCCTCTCAGAGAACAGCCCTGCCAGGCTCCTGTCTATAAGAACATCATAGCATCAGTAGTGGTGTCAGGCCTTGGTGCCTCCCCCCACCCCCCATAAGATGGATTCCAAGTTAGACTGCCTTTCCTTCAGTCTCTTCTCCACTTTCGTCCCTGTTGCTCTTTTAGATGCAAACAATTCTGGGTCAGAAATTTGGACTGTGGGTTAGTAACCCTGTCCTCCACATAAGGCCCTGACTATCTACTAGAGGTAAACTCTTCAAATTCCCTCTCCCTAATGTTGGGCATTTTGTCTAAGGTCACCCCAAATGAATCCTTAGAGTCTCTCATTTCTCAGGTCTCTGGTACTTTCTAGAGGTGAACCCAATTCCCACCCCTGAGACTGCTCATTTTCATTCATTCCATTGGCCCTCTGGGCTTTTCTCCTATCTGCCCCCATATTTGATCCTGTTTGCCTTCCCTCCCCCTTCCCCCTTCATGCCCAGATCCCTCTCTTCATCTACCTACTGTGATTATTTCCTTCCATCTTCTAAGTGGGATTGAAGTCTCCTCCTGTGGGCCTCTCTGTTTGTTACACTACTTTCGGTGGATAGATTGAATTCTTGGTATTCTGTACTTTTGTCTAATATTCACTTAACAGTGAGTACATACATGCATGTCCTTTTGGGTATTAACTACCTCACTCAGGATGATATTTTGTAGTTCTATCCATTTGCCTGAAAAATTTATGATGTCCTTGTTTTAATAACTGAATAGTATTCCATTGTATAAATGTACCACATTTTCTGTATCCATTCCTCTGTTGAGAGACATCTGGGTTGTTTCCAGCTTCTAGCTATTATAAATAAGGCTGCTATGAACATAGTGAAGCAGGTACCTCTGTGGTATGGTGGGGCATCTTTTGGGTATATGCCCAAGAGTAGTATAGCTGGGTCTTCAGGTAAATCTATTTCCAATGTTTTAAGAAACCATCAGATTGATTTCCAGAGTGGTTTTAGTAGTTTGCAATCCCACCAGCAATGGAGGATTGTTCCTCTTTCTCTATATTTTCACCATCATCTGCTGTCACCTAAGTTTTTGATCATAGCCATTCCGATTGGTGTAAGGTGGAATCTCAGGGTAATTTTGATTTTCATTTCTCTAATGGCTAAGGACTTCGAACATTTCTTCAAGTTCTTGTCAGCCATTTGAGATTCTTTTGTTATAAATTCTCTGTTTTGCTCTGTACCCCATTTTTAATTAGGTTATTTGTTTTTTTGCAGGTTACTTTCTTGTCTTCTTTATATATTTTGGATATTAACCCTTTGTCAGATGTGGGGTTAGTGAAGAATTTTTTCCCAATCTGTAGTTTGTCGATTTGCCCTATTGGCTATGTCCTTTGCCTTATAGAAGCTTTCGTTTCATGACAAATGGGATTTGTCAATTCTTGATCGTAGAGATGGAAGGAAGGTGGAGCTGTAACAAGGGAGTCCTGCCTCAGTTGGGCTATGTGGATGTCCCAGCTTGCATGGGGATTTGGAAAAGATTCTCTGTGCTTTTAGTTTCTGCATACCTCCTGGCTGTAGCATTCTAGTGAGTATAGGGCCCCTGATCAGGCCTGGGTAGAGAAATGGCTCTGAAGGTTCAATCAATGCTTTTTAACTGCTAAACCATCTTTCTAGGACCCATGATTTCATTTGTAACTTAGTTTTTATACTTTCCTGAACAACATTGTTAGAATCAATTTATCATTGCTAACTTAGGTGTTCTTTTTATATGAAAATGTTTCAGAGCCTTCTGCTAGAAAATTAGTGTCATTGTAACAATGTAAATCAACATAACACTTGAGTTGTGGTGTACTTTTAGAGATTAGAATAACTTAAGTTTTCCCCAGATTTTCCTAAGTAAATAATCCACTACTTAGGAAGGATTCAAACATATTCATACTGTAAGGAAATTAATGTCACTTTCCACATAGTCTATCCAATGTATTTTTTTCTGTAACACTTCTAATGATTGTCACTTGTTTTTAAAGGGATTCCAATTGATAAGGTTATCTTTATAGGCAGTAACACAGTTTATGACTCCAGGGGTTTTTCTAGTATAGTTTAAATAAGAACCACCACAAAAATTAAAAGCTGAAATCTCCAAATACTCAATTAACTCACCAGAGCTTGTTAGAGTTGCTAAGTTGTCATTTGCATCTTTCAGTAGCTGTTTAGCTGAAGATTGGTCTTCTGTTTGGAATGAACATTCTCAGGTATCTACAGCTCCATTCAACTAATACATCTAATTCTGAGTTCCTCCCCATTGTCCCTTGACCTCCAGAAAGTTTATTTGGACTGATTCAGATATCACTCACAGGGTCTGAGAGAAAGAATGAGCTGAGCGCTAAGGAATAAATGAACAACTGATACACTATTGGTCCTTCCATGTTTTTTTTTAACAGAACAATTTATAAGTTTAGCTCAGATGGAAAAAGAGAACATGCCTCTAGAAGAAAAGACAGTTCTGTGGGACTAGCTACTGCATCTATGCATCTTGATTGGCTGTAGTCTTCTATAATGGTCTTTGTCTTTTGCAAAAAAAAAAA